>NC_057800.1:517397509-517592674 GCF_018294505.1 Triticum aestivum | reverse complement strand
TGTGTGAGAATTCGATAGTAAAAAATGTCGCCAATGTCACTTGATATGTATGAGAATATTAAATGTAATATTAATATAACTAATATTGAACTCTTAAAGTTAATGTGGCCCTGTTGCAACGCATGGACGTTCTTCTAATATTATCTATGAAGGCATTCTCAGTTTCTTGACATGTCAACCTATCAAATTTAAAATCTGACCTAGCGTGTCAGGTTATATATGACCGCACCCGGCAGGGGTGCGGGGTGCGGCAAGCCGCACTTTCCATCCTTGAAAACCAGCCGAGCAGCCCAGCTGGTTTTTATATGTAGAACGCTCTTTCGATGTACTCTACCATCCTTGAAGTATGACCGTTGAACGACTAGAAGTTTGGACTAGTCCACCTGTATATTGCGCTATCCAAGATTTTTCTCCGTTTGACCACCGAGAGAGAGCCAGAGAAAGGCACTCGATCGTGGGCCACTCGTGTTTGAACGCAGCTAGCTTTGCCTTTGCGGTCGGTCTACGGTGACGAAGCAGGCCGTTATTAGAGAGACGATGAGTGGCGGAAGGCGGCTACTTGGACCCGTGGAGTCAAGTCAAGAAACACTATCTTCTCGTAATTAAGAGGGCGTTATGTGCACTACACACACACATTTTCCGGCTTCTCTCTTCACATGGAATGAAGCAAACCGTGAGGCCGCAAGCACGTCGAAGCTTCCTAGCAAGCACCTACAGCAAGTGAGCGGTCACGTTCCGGCCGCCTTTGCTTACCTTGTGTACGTGCTTAATACAAAACCAGCTCCTCTTCCCGCGTCCACACCGCGGCGGCCAACACACGAAGAAGACCAGCCCGAAAACGCCCCAGAGCATGGCGCCCTTACCATGTCGCTCGTCCCTCCTCCTCCTGCTGCTCGTGCTCCCTTGCTGCCTCCTGCACCGCGCGGCCGCCCAGGCCGCCGACGAGGGGCGGCTGCTCATGCAGATCAAGAGCGTGTGGGGCGACCCGCCCGTGCTCGCGGCATGGAACGGCTCGGGCGACCACTGCACCTGGCCCTACGTCACCTGCGATGCCTCCGGGCGCGTCACGGGCCTCCACCTCGCCAACACCGGCGTCGCCGGCCCATTCCCGGACGCCATCGGCGGCCTCTCCGGCCTCACCAGCCTCAACATCTCCAGCAACAACATAACCGGCGCCTTCCCGACCAGCCTGTACCGATGCGCTTCGCTCCGGGACATCGATTTGTCGCTTACGTTACTCGGCGGCGAGCTCCCCGACGACATCGGCCGCGCGCTCGGGAAGAACCTCACCTCTCTGATGCTCAACGGCAACTACTTCAACGGTACCATCCCTGCCTCTTTGTCCCTGTTAAAGAACCTGCGGTCGCTCGCGCTGGACGGCAACTACCTCGCCGGCACCATCCCGGCAGAGCTCGGCGCCCTGACGGGCCTTGAGACGCTGAAGCTCGCCTACAACCGGTTCAGCGTTGGCGAGCTGCCGGCGTCGTTCAAGAGCCTGACCAAGCTTAAAACCTTCTTTGCGGCAAACTGCAGCCTCACCGGCCACTTCCCGAGCTATGTTGCGCAGATGCCGGAGTTGGAGCTGCTTGACCTCTCGGTCAACGCCTTGAACGGAAGTATACCTCCGGCGATTTGGAACCTCACCAAGTTGCAAACTGTGGCTCTGTATGCAAACAACTTCACCGGCGAGGTCGTCATTGATGATGGTGCTTTCGGCGCGGTGAATTTGGTGATGATAGACCTGTCCGCGAATCACAGGCTTACTGGCCCAATTCCGGAAAGTTTCGGCCTCTTGCCGAAGCTTAATACCTTGAACTTGTTCAACAACAGCTTCTCCGGCGAGATACCGGCGAGCATCGGCAGGTTGCCTTCACTAGAGACACTGAAATTGTTCAGCAATCGTCTCACCGGCACGCTCCCGCCGGACCTCGGCAAGAACTCGTCGGCAGGTTTGATGTATATTGAAGTTGATGACAACGAGATCACCGGCGCGATTCCGGAGGGTCTTTGCGCCAACGGCAAGTTCCAGTCGCTCACCGCCTCTAACAACCGCTTGAACGGGCCCATCCCGGCAGGCCTCGCCCGTTGCGCCACGCTCAACAACCTTCTGCTCGACAATAACCAGCTCTCCGGCGAGGTTCCTGAAACATTGTGGACGCAGACACAACTTGAATACGTGCGGTTGCGGAATAACCAGTTAAGCGGGAGTCTGCCCGTCAACATGTTCAGCAGCCTCTCCAATTTACACATAGAGAACAATCAGTTTAGTGGCAACATCCCAGCGGTGG
Organism: Triticum aestivum; assembly: GCF_018294505.1. Taxonomy (NCBI): domain Eukaryota; kingdom Viridiplantae; phylum Streptophyta; class Magnoliopsida; order Poales; family Poaceae; genus Triticum; species Triticum aestivum. Next base: position 517,590,386 of record NC_057800.1, on the reverse strand, counting down.
CCGTTGAACTCCATAAGTTCACCGCCGGGAACAACAATTTTTCAGGGGAGATGCCGCCAAGTCTTGGCAGCGGCATGCCGCTGCTGCAGGCAATGAACTTGTCCGGTAACCAGCTCTCTGGCGGGATCCCGAGGAGCATAGCCAAGCTCGGCTCCCTGACGCAACTGGACCTGAGCAGGAATCAGCTCGCCGGCGAGATACCGGCCGAATTGGGCGCCATGCGGGTGCTCAACGCACTTGACCTGTCGTCCAACAGACTATCCGGCGACATACCGCCGCCGCTTGCCAGGTTACAGCTGAACCAGCTCAACCTGTCATCCAACCAGCTCGACGGCCAGGTACCGGCAGGGCTCGCCACCGCCGCTTACGATCGGAGCTTCCTCGGCAACCCCGGCCTCTGCCATGCCGGTCTGGGGCCCGGCTACCTCACCGGCGTGCGCTCCTGTGCTGCGGGATCACAAGCTGCCCCTTCCTCCTCGGGCGTCTCGCCGGCGCTCCGCACTGGCCTCCTGGCCGCTGCCGGCGCGCTCCTTGTCTGCATCGTGGTCTTCGCCTTCTTCATCGTCCGCGACATCAGGAAAAGGAAGCGCGCGGCACAGGACGGTGGCTGGAAGATCACGCCTTTCCAGACCGATTTGGGCTTCGGGGAGGCGGCCATACTCCGGGCGCTGACCGAGGAGAATCTCGTCGGCAGCGGCGGGTCGGGGCGCGTGTACCGCGCGGCGTACACCAACCGGTACAACGGCAGCGCCGGCGCCGTGGCCGTGAAGCAAATACGGAGCGCCGGGAAGGTGGACGAGAAGCTGGAGCGCGAGTTCGAGTCGGAGGCCGGAATCCTCGGCGGCGTCCGGCACAAGAACATCGTCAGGCTGCTGTGCTGCCTCTCGCGCGACGACTCTGCCGGCAAGCTCCTCGTGTACGACTACATGGACAACGGCAGCCTCGACGGGTGGCTCCACGGCCACGCTCTCACCGACGGCGCCAGGCACTCCGTGTCGTCCGTGGCGAGGGCCCGATCGGGTCGGCGCGACGCTGGTTTGGACTGGCCGGCGAGGATCAGAGTCGCCGTGGGCGCCGCGCAGGGGCTCTGCTACATGCACCACGAGTGCTCCCCGCCCATCGTTCACCGGGATGTCAAGACCAGCAACATCTTGCTGGACTCGGAGTTCCGGGCCAAGGTCGCGGACTTCGGGCTGGCCAGGATGCTGGCGCAGGCCGGCACGCCGGACACCATGTCCGCCGTCGCCGGGTCGTTCGGCTACATGGCTCCTGGTAAGGAATCAATCAACCATCCCTCCCTGTTCGTCGGTGACTAAATTTCCAGTGGATTCATACATCTGACACTGTCGTCGTATGCTCGTGTGCAGAGTGCGGCTACACGAGGAAGGTGACGGAGAAGGTGGACGTGTACAGCTTCGGCGTGGTGCTCCTGGAGCTCACCACCGGGCGGGCGGCCAACGACGGCGGCGAGGACGGGTCGCTGGCGGAATGGGCGCGGCACCTGTACCAATCAGGAGGAAGCATCACGGAAGGCACAGACAGTCGCATCAGATACGCGGGGTGCTCGGACGAGATCGAAGTCGTGTTCAGGCTAGGCGTGATGTGCACGAGCGCGTCGCCGTCGTCGCGGCCGGCCATGAAGGACGTGCTGCACATCCTGCTCAGGTGCTGCGAGCAGACGCACCAGAAGGGCAAGGCGGAGCCTGGCCGGGAGTTCGAGGCAGCTCCCCTCCTGCTGCCGCAGCGCGGCAGCCGCCGGAAGCAGCTTTCGAACTCCAAGGGATCCGACAGCGAGGAGAAGGGCGACTTCGACACCATTGTCTGATTTAAGGAGCCAACCGCAGCATCTTGATTGCACTGGCAGAGCGGTTAAGACGACAGCTCGAAGCAGGGACCAGTATATTTGTATTCGGGCAGTATACAAGTTTTGCTTACTAGGTACCCTCGACGGGTGGCTCCACACGCGCGCTCTTGAGTTCATATCCGATTTAGGTGTCATACCTAGTGCATCGGGTCCAATAAAAATCTTTTGTGACAATATCGGTGTAATTGCCTTAGCAAAGGAATCCAGATTTCACAAGAGAACCAAGCACATCAAGAGACGCTTCAATTCCATCCGGGATCTAGTCCAGGTGAGAGATATAGAGATTTGCAAGATACATATGGATCTGAATGTAGCAAACTCATTGACTAAGCCTCTTCCACGAGCAAAACATGATCAGCACCAAGGCTCCATGAGTGTTAGAATCATTACTGTGTAATCTAGATTATTAACTCTAGTGCAAGTGGGAGACTGAAGGAAATATGCCCTAGAGGCAATAATAAAGTTATTATTTATTTCCTTATATCATGATAAATGTTTATTATTCATGTTAGAATTGTATTAACCGGAAACGTAATACTTGTGTGAATACATAGACAAACAAAGTGTCACTAGTATGCCTCTACTTGACTAGCTCGTTAATCGAAGATGGTTATGTTTCCTAACCATAGACATGAGTTGTCATTTGATTAACGGGATCACATCATTAGGAGAATGATGTGATTGACATGACCTATTCCATTAGCTTAGCACCTGATCATTTAGTATGTTGCTATTGCTTTCTTCATGACTTATACATGTTCCTATGACTATGAGATTATGCAACTCCCGTTTACCGGAGGAACACTTTGTGTGCTACCAAACGTCACAACGTAACTGGGTGATTATAAAGGTGCTCTACAGGTGTCTCCAAAGGTACATGTTGGGTTGGTGTATTTCGAGATTAGGATTTGTCACTTCGATTGTTGGAGAGATATTTCTGTGCCCTCTCGGTAATGCACATCACTTAAGCCTTGCAAGCAATGCAACTAATAAGTTAGTTGCAAGATGATGTATTACAGAACGAGTAAAGAGACTTGCCGGTAACGAGATTGAACTAGGTATTGAGATACCGACGATCGAATCTCGGGCAAGTAACATACCGATGACAAAGAGAACAAACATATGTTGTTATGCGGTCTGACCGATAAAGATCTTCGTAGAATATGTAGGAGCCAATATCAGCATCCAGGTTCCGCTATTGGTTATTGACCGGAGACGTGTCTCGGTCATGTCTACATTGTTCCCGAACCCGTAGGGTCCGCACGCTTAACGTTACGATGACAGTTTCATTATGAGTTTATATATTTTGATGTACCGAAGGTTGTTCGGAGTCCCGGATGTGATCACGGACTTGACAAGGAGTCTCGAAATGGTCGAGACATAAAGATCGATATATTGGACGACTATATTTGAACACCGGAAAGGTTCTGAGTGAGATTGGGACAATACCGGATCACCGGGAGGTTGTCGGAACTCCCCGGGAGGTATATGGGCCTTATTGGGCCTTAGTGGAAAGGAGGGGAAAGGAGCAAGGGAGGGGGCGCCCCCACCAAGCCCAATCCAAATTGGGAAGGGGGCCGGCCCCCCTTTCCTTCCTCTTCCTTCCCTCTCCCACTCCTAATAGGAAAAAGGGGAGTCCTACTCCCGGTGGGAGTTGGACCCCCCCTAGGGCGCGCCACCCTCCTTGGCCGGCCCCCTTCTCCACTCCTTTATATACGGGGGCAGGGGGCACCCCATAGACACAACAGTTGATCATTGATCTCTTAGCCGTGTGCGGTGCCCCCCTCCACCATAGTCCTTGATAATATTGTAGCGGTGCTTAGGCGAAGCCCTGCGACGGTAAAACATCAAGATCGTCACCACGCCGTCGTGCTGACGGAACTCATCCCTGACACGTTGCTGGATCGGAGTCCGGGGATCGTCATCGAGCTGAACGTGTGCTAGAACTCAGAGGTGTCATAGTTTCGGTGCTTGATCGGTCGGGCCATGAAGACGTACGACTACATCAACCGCGTTGTGCTAACGCTTGCGCTTCCGGTCTACGAGGGTACGTAGACAACACTCTCCCCTCTCGTTGCTATGCATCACCATGATCTTGCGTGTGCGTAGGATTTTTTTTGAAATTACTACGTTCCCGAACAGTGGCATCAGAGCCTAGGTTTTATGCGTTGATGTTATATGCACGAGTAGAACACAAGTGAGTTGTGGGCGATATAAGTTATACTGCTTACCAGCATGTCATACTTTGGTTCGGCGGTATTGTTGGATGAAGCGGCCTGGACCGACATTACGCGTACGCTTACGCGAGACTGGTTCTACCGACGTGCTTTGCACACAGGTGGCTGGTGGGTGTCAGCTTATCCAACTTTAGTTGAACCGAGTGTGGCTACACCCGGTCCTTGCGAAGGTTAAAATAGCACCAACTTGACAAACTATCGTTGTGGTTTTGATGCGTAGGTAAGAACAGTTCTTGCTAAGCCCGTAGCAGCCACGTAAAACTTGCAACAACAAAGTAGAGGACGTCTAACTTGTTTTTGCAGGGCATGTTGTGATGTGATATGGTCAAGACATGATGCTAAATTTTATTGTATGAGATGATCATGTTTTGTAACTGAGTTATCGGCAACTGGCAGGAACCATATGGTTGTCGCTTTATTGTATGCAATGCAATCGCGCTGTAATGCTTTACTTTATCACTAAGCGGTAGCGATAGTCGTGGAAGCATAAGATTGGCGAGACGACAACGATGCTACGATGGAGATCAAGGTGTCGCGCCGGTGACGATGGTGATCATGACGATGCTTCGGAGATGGAGATCACAAGCACAAGATGATGATGGCCATATCATATCACTTATATTGATTGCATGTGATGTTTATATTTTATGCATCTTATCTTGCTTTGATTGACGGTAGCATTATAAGATGATCTCTCACTAAATTTCAAGATAAAAGTGTTCTCCCTGAGTATGCACCGTTGCCAAAGTTCGTCGTGCCCAGACACCACGTGATGATCAGGTGTGATAAGCTCTACGTCCATCTACAACGGGTGCAAGCCAGTTTTGCACACGCAGAATACTCAGGTTAAACTTGACGAGCCTAGCATATGCAGATATGGCCTCAGAACAGTGAGACCGAAAGGTCGAGCGTGAATCATATAGTAGATATGATCAACATAGTGATGTTCACCATTGAAAACTACTCCATTTCACGTGATGATCGGTTATGATTTAGTTGATTGGGATCACGTGATCACTTAGAAGATTAGATGGATGTCTTTCTAAGTGGGAGTTCTTAAGTAATATGATTAATTGAACTTAAATTTATCATGAACTTAGTACCTGATAGTATCTTGCTTGTTTATGTTTGATTGTAGATAGATGGCCCGTGCTGTTGTTCCGTTAAATTTTAATGCGTTTCTTGAGAAAGCAAAGTTGAAAGATGATGGTAGCAATTATACGGACTGGGTCCATAACTTGAGGATTATCATCATTGCTGCATAGAAGAATTACGTCCTGGAAGCACCGCTGGGTGCCAGGCCTGCTGCTGGAGCAACACCAGATGTTATGAACGTCTGGCAGAGCAAAGCTGATGACTACTCAATAGTTCAGTGTGCCATGCTTTACGGCTTAGAATCGGGACTTCAACGACATTTTGAACGTCATGGAGCATATGAGATGTTCCAGGAGTTGAAGCTAATATTTCAAGCAAATGCCCGGATTGAGAGATATGAAGTCTCCAATAAGTTCTATAGCTGCAAGATGGAGGAGAACAGTTCTGTCAGTGAGCACGTACTCAAAATGTCTGGGTATAATAATCACTTAATTCAACTGGGAGTTAATCTTCCGGATGATTGTGTCATTGACAGAATTCTCCAATCACTTCCACCTAGCTACAAGAGCTTTGTGATGAACTATAATATGCAAGGAATGGGTAAGACAATTCCCGAGCTCTTTGCAATGCTAAAAGCTGCGGAGGTAGAAATCAAGAAGGAGCATCAAGTGTTGATGGTCAACAAGACCACTAGTTTCAAGAAAAAGGGCAAGGGGAAGAAGAAGGGGAACTTCAAGAAGAACAGCAAGCAAGTTGCTGCTCAGGAGAAGAAACCCAAGTTTGGACCTAAGCCTGAAACTGAGTGCTTCTACTGCAAGCAGACTAGTCACTGGAAGCGGAACTGCCCCAAGTATTTGGCGGATAAGAAGGATGGCAAGGTTAACAAAGGTATATGTGATATACATGTTATTGATGTGTACCTTACTAGAGCTCGCAGTAGCACCTGGGTATTTGATACTGGTTCTGTTGCTAATATTTGCAACTCGAAACAGGGACTACGGATTAAGCGAACACTGGCAAAGGACGAGGTGACGATGCACGTGGAAAATGGTTCCAAAGTCGATGTGATCGCGGTCGGCACGCTACCTCTACATCTACCATCGGGATTAGTATTAGACCTAAATAATTGTTATTTGGTGCCAGCGTTGAGCATGAACATTATATCTGGATCTTGTTTGATGCGAGACGGTTATTCATTTAAATCAGAGAATAATGGTTGTTCTATTTATATGAGTAATATCTTTTATGGTCATGCACCCTTGAAGAGTGGTCTATTTTTGATGAATCTCGATAGTAATGATACACATATTCATAATGTTGAAGCCAAAAGATGCAGAGTTGATAATGATAGTGCAACTTATTTGTGGCACTACCGTTTAGGTCATATCGGAGTAAAGCGCATGAAGAAACTCCATACTGATGGACTTTTGGAACCACTTGGTACTTGCAAACCGTGCCTCATGGGCAGGATGACTAAAACGCTGTTCTCCGGTACTATGGAGAGAGCAACAGATTTGTTGGAAATCATACATACAAATGTATGTGGTCCAATGAATGTTGAAGCTCGTGGCGGATATCATTATTTTCTCACCTTCACAGATGATTAAAGCAGATATTGGTATATCTACTTAATGAAACATAAGTCTGAAACATTTGAAAAGTTCAAAGAATTTCAGAGTGAAGTTGAAAATCATCATAACAAGAAAATAAAGTTTCTCGATCTGATCGTGGAGGAGAATATTTGAGTTACGAGTTTGGTTTACATTTGAAACAATGCGGAATAGTTTCGCAACTCACGCCACCCGGAACACCACAGCGTAATGGTGTGTCCGAACGTCGTAATCGTACTTTACTTTATATGGTGCGATCTATGATGTCTCTTACAGATTTACCGCTATCGTTTTGGGATTATACTTTAGAGACGGCCGCATTCACGTTAAATAGGGCACCATCAAAATCCGTTGAGACGACGCCTTATGAACTATGGTTTGGCAAGAAACCAAAGTTGTCGTTTCTGAAAGTTTGGGGCTGCGATGCTTATGTGAAAAAGCTTCAACCTGATAAGCTCGAACCCAAATCGGAGAAATGTGTCTTCATAGGATACCCGAAGGAGACTGTTGGGTACACCTTCTATCACAGATCCGAAGGCAAGACATTTGTTGCTAAGAATGGATCCTTTCTAGAGAAGGAGTTTCTCTCGAAAGAAGTGAGTGGGAGGAAAGTAGAACTTGATGAGGTAACTATACCTGCTCCCTTATTGGAAAGTAGTACATCACAGAAACCGGTTTCTGTGACACCTACACCAATTAGTGAGGAAGCTAATGATGATGATCATGAAACTTCAGAACAAGTTACTACTGAACCTCGTAGATCAACCAGAGTAAGATCCGCACCAGTGTGGTACGGTAATCCTGTTCTGGAAGTCATGCTACTAGATCATGATGAACCTACGAACTATGAAGAAGCGATGGTGAGCCCAGATTCCGCAAAATGGCTTGAAGCCATGAAATCTGAGATGGGATCCATGTATGAGAACAAAGTATGGACTTTGGTTGACTTGCCCAATGATCGACAAGCAATTGAGAATAAATGGATCTTCAAGAAGAATACTAACGCTGATGGTAATGTTACTGTCTACAAAGCTCGACTTGTCGCAAAAGGTTTTCGACAAGTTCAAGGGATTGACTATGATGAGACCTTCTCACCCGTAGCGATGCTTAAGTCTGTCCGAATCATGTTAGCAATTGCCGCATTTTATGATTATGAAATTTGGCAGATGGATGTCAAAACTGCATTCCTGAATGGATTTCTGGAAGAAGAGTTGTATATGATGCAGTCGGAAGGTTTTGTCGATCCAAAGGGAGCTAACAAAGTGTGCAAGCTCCAGCGATCCATTTATGGACTGGTGCAAGCATCTCGGAGTTGGAATAAATGCTTTGATAGTGTGATCAAAGCATTTGGTTTTATACAGACTTTTGGAGAAGTCTGTATTTACAAGAAAGTGAGTGGGAGCTCTGTAGCATTTCTGATATTATATGTGGATGACATATTGCTAATCGGAAATTATATAGAATTTTTGGATAACATAAAGGGATACTTGAATAAGAGTTTTTCAATGCAAGACCTCGGTGAAGCTGCTTACATATTGGGCATTAAGATCTATAGAGATAGATCAAGACGCTTAATTGGACTTTCACAAAGCACATACCTTGACAAAGTTTTGCAGAAGTTCAAAATGGATCAAGCAAAGAAAGGATTCTTGCCTGTGTTACAAGGTGTGAAGTTGAGTAAGACTCAATGCCCGACCACTGCAGAAGATAGAGAGAAAATGAAAGATGTTCCCTATGCTTCAGCCATAGGCTCTATCATGTATGCAATGCTGTGTACCAGACCTGATGTGTGCCTTGCGGTAAGTCTAGCAGGGAGGTACCAAAGTAATCCAGGAGTGGATCACTGGACAGCGGTCAAGAACATCCTGAAATACCTGAAAAGGACTAAGGATATGTTTCTCGTATATGGAGGTGACAAAGAGCTCATCGTAAATGGTTACGTTGATGCAAGCTTTGACACTGATCCGGACGATTCTAAATCGCAAACCGGATATGTATTTACATTAAACGGTGGAGCTGTCAGTTGGTGCAGTTCTAAAAAAAGCGTCGTGGCGGGATCTACATGTGAAGCGGAGTACATAGTTGCTTCGGAAGCAGCAAACGAAGGAGTCTGGATGAAGGAGTTCATATCGGATCTAGGTGTCATACCTAGTGCATCGGGTCCAATGAAAATCTTTTGGGACAATGCTGGTGCAATTGCCTTGGCAAAGGAATCCAGATTTCACAAGAGAACCAAGCACATCAAGAGACGCTTCAATTCCATCCGGGATCTATTCCAGGTGGGAGACATAGAGATTTGCAAGATACATACGGATCTGAATGTAGCAGACCCATTGACTAAGCCTCTTCCACGAGCAAAACATGATCAGCACCAAGGCTCCATGGGTGTTAGAATCATTACTGTGTAATCTAGATTATTGACTCTAGTGCAAGTGGGAGACTGAAGGAAATATGCCCTAGAGGCAATAATAAAGTTATTATTTATTTCCTTATATCATGATAAATGTTTATTATTCATGCTAGAATTGTATTAACCGGAAACGTAATACTTGTGTGAATACATAGACAAACAAAGTGTCACTAGTATGCCTCTACTTGACTAGCTCGTTAATCGAAGATGGTTATGTTTCCTAACCATAGACATGAGTTGTCATTTGATTAACGGGATCACATCATTAGGAGAATGATGTGATTGACATGACCCATTCCATTAGCTTAGCACCCGATCGTTTAGTATGTTGCTATTGCTTTCTTCATGACTTATACATGTTCCTATGACTATGAGATTATGCAACTCCCGTTTACCGGAGGAACACTTTGTGTGCTACCAAACGTCACAACGTAACTGGGTGATTATAAAGGTGCTCTACAGGTGTCTCCAAAGGTACATGTTGGGTTGGCGTATTTAGAGATTAGGATTTGTCACTCCGATTGTCGGAGAGGTATCTCTAGGCCCTCTCGGTAATGCACATCACTTAAGCCTTGCAAGCAATGCAACTAATAAGTTAGTTTCAAGATGATGTATTACAGAACGAGTAAAGAAACTTGCCGGTAACGAGATTGAACTAGGTATTGAGATACCAATGATCGAATCTCGGGCAAGTAACATACCAATGACAAAGAGAACAAATGTATGTTGTTATGCGGTCTGACTGATAAAGATCTTCGTAGAATATGTAGGAGCCAATATGAGCATCTAGGTTCCGCTATTGGTTATTGACCGGAGACGTGTCCCGGTCATGTCTACATTGTTCTCGAACCCATAGGGTCCGCACGCTTAACGTTACGATGACAGTTTCATTATGAGTTTATATATTTTGATGTATCGAAGGTTGTTCGGAGTCCCGGATGTGATCACGGACTTAACGAGGAGTCTCAAAATGGTCGAGACATAAAGATCGATATATTGGACGACTATATTTGGACACCGGAAAGGTTCCGGGTGAGACTGGGACAATACCGGATCACCGGGAGGTTATCGGAACTCCCCGGGAGGTATATGGGCCTTATTGGGCCTTCGTGGAAAGGAGGGGAAAGGAGCAAGGGAGGGGGCGCCCCCCCAAGCCCAATCCGAATTGGGAAGGGGGCCGGCCCCCCTTTCCTTCCTCCCTCCTTCCTCTTCCTTCCCTCTCCCACTCCTAATAGGAAAAAGGGCAGTCCTACTCCCGGTGGGAGTTGGACTCCCCCCTAGGGTGCGCCACCCTCCTTGGCCGGCCCCCTCCTCCACTCCTTTATATACGGGGGCAGGGGGACCCCCCATAAACACAACAGTTGATCATTGATCTCTTAGCCGTGTGCGGTGCCCCCCTCCACCATAGTCCTCGATAATATTGTAGTGGTGCTTAGGCGAAGCCCTGCGACGATAAAACATCAAGATCGTCACCACGCCGTCGTGCTAATGGAACTCATCCCCGACACTTTGCTGGATCGGAGTCCGGGGATCGTCATCGAGCTGAATGTGTGCTAGAACTCGGAGGTGCCGTAGTTTTGGTGCTTGATCGGTCGGGTCGTGAAGACGTACGACTACATCAACCGCGTTGTGCTAACACTTCCGCTTCCGGTCTATGAGGGTACGTAGACAACACTCTCCCCTCTCGTTGCTATGCATCACCATGATCTTGTGTGTGCGTAGGAATTTTTTTGAAATTACTACGTTCCCCAACAAGGCTAGCTTCTAGGGTTTAGCCTCTCTGATCTCGTGGTAGATCTACTCTTGTACTACCCATATCATCAATATTAATCAAGCAGGACGTAGGGTTTTACCTCCATCAAGAGGGCCCGAACCTGGGTAAAACAGCGTGTCCCCTGCCTCCTGTTACCATCCGGCCTAGACGCACAGTTCGGGACCCCCTACCCGAGATCCGCCGGTTTTGACACCGACTTTGGTGCTTTCATTGAGAGTTCCTCTGTGTCGTCGCCGTTAGGCTCGATGGCTCCTACTATCATCGATAGCGATGCGGTCCAGGGTGAGACTTTTCTCCCCGGACAGATCTTCGTATTCAGCGACTTTGCACTGCGGGCTAATTCGCTTGGCCATCTGGAGCAGATTGAAAGCTATGCCCCTGGCCGTCAGGTCAGATTTGGAAGTTTGAACTACACGGCCGACATCTGCGGAGACTTGATCTTCGACAGATTCGAGCCACAGCTGGGCGCGCCGCACTGTCGCGATGGGTATGACCTAGCTCTGCCACCGAACAGTACCCTAGAGGCCGCGCCCGCATCAGCTCCGACCTTTAGCTCGGAGCCAACTACGCCAAACGAGGACGGGTGGTTAGACACCGCCTCAGGGGCTGCAGTCTCAACGGCGATCGAGCCAAACACCAGCCTAACCCTCTATGCAGGCCGTGACTCCAAGGTGCCAGACTCTTTTTCTGACTCCGAACCGCCCGCGCCCTTGCTAATCGAATCCGATTGGGCGCCGATCATGGAATTCACCGCCACGGATATCTTTCAGCACTCGCCCTTCGGCGACATACTGAATTCACTAAGGTCTCTCTCTTTGTCAGGAGAGCCCTGGCCGGATTATGGCCAACAGGATTGGGATGCGGACGACGAAGAAATTCGACGCCCACCCACCACCCACTTAATAGCCACTGTCGATGACTCAACCGACATGCTCGACTTCGACTCCAAAGACATCGACGGTATGGACGACGATGTGGGAGGCGAAGAGGAACCACCGCCCACAGGGCGCTGGACGCCCACTTCATCATATGACGTATACATGGTGGACACACCAAAAGAAGACGACGACGAGGAACGGAAGGACGCACCGAAGGCTTGTTCCCTCGAGAAGTAGTCAAAGCAGCGGCGCAAGCGCCTCCCAAAATCCCGCCTCGGCAGAAATAAGGATCATACAGAGCCAGCGTTGGAGCAGGGCGAACCACTGCCGGACCACGGCAATATGGAGAATCAAATCGAACAAACCAATTCTGTCAAAGATAATAGTCCGGACAACATAACGCCGGACAGGCACCCGGAGCAGCAGAATGCCCGTCAAAGGCTTGTTGCCACCACGAGGAGTCTGAAAAAGCAGAAGCAAAGGCTCAAGGCTACGCAGGACACACTCCAAATCAGATGGAGTAAAGTACTCAACACAGGAGCGAAGTACGGCGACAATCGCCCCACCAAGAGCTACCCAAAGCGGAAGTTGCTACCTGAATTCGATGAGGAGGCCTCGGACCTCCCACAACTAAAAATCAAAACAGCCACCTGGCCGGATAGACGACCTCACGGCCAACATAGAGCGGCAAACAATGCCACTCACAAGACAATACGCGATCCATGCGAGGGCTCGCACCAAAAGGACGACGCAACCAGATCCATCTATGGACCACGCAAGCGCGCCCCAGCATACAATGTAACATAACAAACATCCGAACAACTCGGTACACCCAGATACAGGGGTGCCGCACACCCCCTATGTTTCACCGATGAGGTGCTGGACCATGAATTTCCAGAGGGATTCAAACCCGTAAACATAGAGGCATATGACGGAACAACAGGCCCTGGGGTCTGGATTGAGGACTATATCCTCCATATCCATATGGCTCGAGGAGATGATCTCCATGCCATCAAGTACTTACCCCTCAAGCTCAAAGGGCCAGCTCGTCACTGGCTTAAAAGCCTCCCCGAAAACTTCATTGGAAGCTGGGAAGAGCTCGAAGACGCTTTTCGGGAAAATTTTCAAGGGACTTATGTCCGACCTCCGGACGCGGACGATTTGAGTCATATAACTCAACAACCTGGAGAGTCAGCCCAAAAACTTTGGAACAAGTTCTTACTAAAAAGAACCAAATTGTCGACTGTCTAGACGCCGAAGCCTTGGCAGCTTTTAAGCATAGCATCCGTGACGAATGGCTTGCTAGAAACCTCGACCAAGAAAAGCCGAGAACAATGGCAACATTAACAAGCCTCATGACCCGCTTTTACATGGGTGAGGATAGCTAGCTAGCCAGATGCAGCACCAGCGACCCCAGTACATCTGAAGTTAGAGATGGAAACGGGAAATCACGGTGCAACAACAATAACAAACGCCGGAATAAAGAAGACAACACGAAGAGCACGGCAGTAAATGCCGGATTCAAAAGCTCTCGGCCAGGTCAGCAAAAGCCGCCCTCTAAAGGCGCCAGAGACGAACTGTCCAGCCTAAATAAAATTCTGGACCAAATATGTCAGATCCATAGCACCCCTGGTAAACCCGCTAATCATACCCACAGAGAATATTGGGTCTTCAAGCAGTCCGGCAAGCTCAACGCCGAACACAAGGGGGAGGATACGCCAAGCGAAGACGAGAATGAGCCTCTCAAGCAAGACACTAGGGAACAAAAGAAATTTCCACCAAAAGTCAAAATAGTAAACGTGTTACATGTGATAAAAGGAAGAAACAAAACGGCACTCCCAGAAAAATATGCCCAAGGGCCTATCACCGCGGAGTCCTGCCACTGGTCGTCCCAACCGATCACTTTCGACCATCGTGATTACTCAGCAAGTATTCGGCGTGCAGGATGGGCTGCCCTGGTATTAGACCCAATAATTGACGGATACCACTTCACACGAGTCCTGATGGACGGTGGCAGTAGTCTAAACTTGATATACCAGGATACAATCCGCGAAATTGGGATAGACCCAACAAAAATTTGCCATAGCAATACTACCTTTAAAGGAGTAACGCCAGGCCCAGGGGCTCATTGCACGGGCTCCCTACTACTAAAGGTTATATTCGGCTTCCCCGATAACTTCTGTAGCAAACATTTAACCTTCAACATCGCTCCCTTCCAAAGTGGCTATCAAGCACTACTCGGATGCGAAGCTTTCGCTCGCTTTAATGCAATACCGCACTACGCTTCCCTCACACTTAAAATGCCCGGCCCACATGGCATCATTATAGTAAACGGAAGTATTAAGCGATCTTTGCATGCCGAAGAGAGTGCGGCTGCCTTGGCCGCCGCACACTAAAAACGGCCTCACCAACTAAAGCATTTAAAGGTCATCAAGACCCCGGACACGGTTAGACGAGTCCAGCGCAACTATATGTAATTCATACCGGATCAATGGTCACACCCCTATTACAAATACAAGGGGCTCAATGCACGCAGACAAGTGGAAATTTTTACTCATCTTGAATTATACATTGTTTCTTTAAAAACTATCTTTTTGCATGACAACTTTTTCACCTAAGTTCCTATCTTTTACAGATGATCATCGTGCTACACCCGTCCAGGATACGGCACAACGGAGACACAGGCACAGATGTGCAGCAGGGACCCGCTCCAAGGATTCTTTTTAGATTAAGACCCTGCGTAAACCTTTTTTACCATCTCTTGTTGATACATATCCACCGAATTCTCAGCACAGTTGAGAAGGATGCTGACGTCTTGGCATGTGGCCACGTCAGAATAATGCACGTACCTGGACACAAGGGGCTTATTACAAAGGGCACTATTTAGGCCTGGTTTATACCATAAAGACCGAATACCTTAGGGAGTGTTCGCCGTCGCGAGTTTGGCCTTATATGCATCAGCTCCGAATCATTGTCTTTGATCAAATGTTGGGTTTGCCTAGCTCCTGTGTTTTGGTGCCTTACGTTCCGCTTTATCGGCTAATGTAGCACCAGGAGAACTACTGCGATTATGCCCTGGTTTATCCGGACGAGCACCTTAGTAGAGAAAGCCGAAAACTGATTGTCATGATATAGTGTGAGACTGGTCAACCACTCGATGACCTATCGGAATGTTAGAATTCCTCCGCCATAACGAAGGGCCGTTTTTCGGCCAGGCATGTATGCACCCCGCGATCGGGAGAGTGCGGAGCCACCAGGGGCTATCTAGTAGCCCCACTGTCAAACTCCTATGGCTAAGTGAAAGTGTTAAATCATTATAGTCCGGTTGCCTCGCTCGCTACGCTATCACCTCCTTAATAGGACCAAGACGTTGGGTTAAGTGTGAACACGCGTTTTTTGCGAGCACCTCCGCATTATATGCGTGGGGGTTGAAGCCGACGGCTGCAATCTTTCAGGTTATACACATGTATACATAAACGGCCGCACAGGAGGCATCATACTACTTTCAGGCAAAAGTATAAACATAGCCTTATAAAAACTTCATAAAAGCATTGTGTTTACAATGAGAATACATATCACTCAAACATAATATTCTTCGAGCACTGGGCCTCTATCAAACGAGCACCCTCGAGAACCTCCTCAAAATAATGCTCGGCAGCCACTCGGCCTATGGCCGAACCCTGCGCCGCAACAGTGGTAGCGTCCATCTCCGCCCAGTATGCTTTAACACGGGCAAGGGCCATCCGTCAGCCTTCTATGCACGCCGACCTCTTCATCGCATTAATGTGCGGCACCGCACCAAGGAACTACTGCACTAAGCTGAAATAGCTGTTTGGCTTTGGCTTTTCCGGCCATAGCTGATCCACAACAGACCTCATGGTGAGTCTGGACAACCTATTCAGTTCGGCCCATTCGGCTAGCTGGTCAGTCAATGAAAGTGGACGCTCTGGAACGTGGAATTGCGACCAGAATAGCTTGTCCACTTCATGATCTGTCTGACCTTGGAAGTACTTGGCCGCATCGGCAGCGCCCGCCGCCAAATCCATATACGCATCTGCCGAACTCCACAGCCGATCCAGAGGGGCATACCGTGGATCCCCGAACTTCCTCCGTAACATGAAGGGTTTCCCAGCTGCAATATCCCCGACTTCCCGCAACTCCCCCTTCTTCGCTCTCATAGCAGAACGGGTGTCTTTGTCCGCCGCCGTGGCCTTCTCAAGGTCCGTTGCCTTCGCTCGGTTTTCTTTTTCAAGGACCCGACAACGGTCGGTAGTGTCTTTTAATTCTACGGCCATCTTGGCCATCTTCTCTTGGCTCTCGCAATGTGCGGCCTTCTTGGCATTCAACTCTTCGGTCGCCTTCAAAGCAACGGCATTACTAATCCTCGCTTGTTCCTTGGCTCGGGCAAGTTCTGCCCGCAAGGTTTCCATGGTGGCAGCTCCATCTGTAGTCACAACATATTAAAGATACTGGCGTCATGCTGCTCTTACTATGTGGCATTCAACAGATAATAACACTTACCCTGTGCCTCGTCAAGCCTCTTGTTAACAAGCTCGATGTCGGCGTCTGCCGCATCCAGTTGCCGTTTTAATTTGGCAAACTCACTAGTCCGGTTAGCCACCGGAGCTTCCACCACCTGCACATAGGGGCAGTCTGGTTATTGCCTGGGAATATGATCCTCTATTCACCGCCGTTCTCGATGACAACCAGAGTCTCAGGGGCTACTATCTACACAGGGCACGCCTAACATGTGCAGTACTATCACATATTATCTCACATACCTCAAAGCATGTCAGTAGACTCATAAAGGCTTCATGTAATCCGCTTTCGGCGGACGAGATTCTCTCCATCACCTTACCCATTAGCATACAGTGTTCTTCTGAGATGGCCGCTCGCCCCACCAACTCCCTCAGAACGTCCGACCGCACACCAGACGGTGCTGGACTCTTTTGTCTGCTCTCTTCGAGAGCCGGACACTGGGGACTTCAGGGGTCTATGGAATTATCTTCTGGCCTCACCGGATCCGGAGAGGCCGTCCGTGAATACACTTCGGGGTCACTCACTTCTTGAGCGAAGGAGTCCGGGGGAGGCGTTTCGCTCTCCATCATCTCTGGAAGAAGATCCCCCGAAGACGAGCTCATCTGAGAGGGGCTAAGGCCCGAACTTCAAGATATATGCGGTGGTTATTTTCTCAGATAAAAGATAGCATACCTTTACTATTAAAGTATTTTGGATCACTTACGACTCGTTGGAGGGCTGATCCCCCGTGGACTTTGTGCGGCAAAAGCACCCCCCGAGGCAGGACCCTCTATGGGAGACTTCTTCTCCTGTTTGGAGGCTTCGACTTCCGGATCCTCAGAAGTAGTCCTTTTCCTCCCCCGGTTGTCCTCCTTCGTGGAGACGCTCAATCCCTCGGTTCGAACGGGCAACGATGGGGGCCCGCGTCCGCCCGTATTATCCCCCCCGGTATCTTCCTTCGAGGGCTCCGGGCAAAGTGCGACCTCGGGCATCTTTTCCAATACCGGATTTTCCAAACCCTCAGGGAGGGGGGCCAAACACCGAATCATCTTCGCCGTTGTTAGCCAGTACTAGTCAAAAAGTGAACTCTCAGAAATAACTTCATGACGAATAAAAGACAGTGTGTTCGGCCAGAGGGTTTCTTACTTGTTCGGCGGCGCGGTTACTGCTCAGGCCCACGTCCTCGGTAATATCCGGACACTCTACTTGAGGTCGAGGAAACTTTGAATGGCACGCGGTCCCTCTGGGTTGAACTCCCACAAGCGAAGGGGCCGTCGTTTGCAAGGCTGGACTTGACGAACCAGCATAACTTGTATTACCACGGCCAAATTAAAATCTCCCTCGAAGAGATCTCGGATGCGGCTTTGCAGTATAGGCATGCCCTTGGCTGGACCCCAGCTCAGACCTCTGCTAATCCATGACATCAGTTGTGGTGGGGGGGCCCGAGCGAAAAGCGGGGGCAGCCGCCCACTTGGCACTTCTGGGAGCCGTGACGTTAAACCACTCTTGTTGCCATAATTCGGACACCTCTAGAAAGGAACCTTTCGACCATGGAGCTCCTGCCATCTTGCCTATTGATGCACCTCCGCACGCTGCATTTTGCCCCTCGATCATCTTCGGCTTTACTTCAAAGGTCTTGAGCCACAGGCCGAAGTGAGGGGTAACGCGGAGGAAGGCCTCACACACGACAATAAATGTCGAGATGTGGAGAAAGGAGTCCGAAGCTAGATCGTGGAAATCTAGCCCGTAATAGAACATCAAACCCCTGACGAAGGGATCCAGAGTGAGGCCTAGACCTTGGAGGAAGTGGGAGACGAACACAACGTTCTCGTTGGGTTCGGGAGTAGGGACGATCTGCCCTTGAGTAGGCAGCCGATGCGAAACCTCGGCGGTCAGGTATCTGGCCTCCCTCAACTTCTTAATGTCCTCTTCCATGACGGAGGAGGGCATCCATTGGCCTTGAAGGCTGGATCCGGACATGACCGAAGATCCAGAGCACCTAACCTGGGCTTTGGGTGTTAGAGCTCGAGGCAGGGAAGGGTTCAATTGAGCACGAGAGGGAAAAAGCAAAAACCTTGTATCTTTATAAAGAGGGTGAATATCAAGCGTCCTCTCCATAGCCGTTTAGGACTTGCCTATAATCTAGGAGTCCTAGACATGGTTGGGTTGCCCACGACCGCATTAATGAGAATCCCGTAATTGGGGGGACACAATCTCTGCTTTGACAAGACATGTCGAAAAACTGCCTCGCATTATGTGCGGGGCTGGTTAAAAGAAACGGTTCGAATAATCACCGGGCCATGACATAACGTTGTGCTGCCAAAACAAGCCCGCAAATTAGATCTGCGAAAATATTATTCTCTCTGCGGTGGAATGTGGAACTTATTTTGTAGGGTCGGACACTATCCTCGTATTCAAATTCTTCCGTGATGTATTCGGAGAAGGAACCCGCCTTGCAATGCCGAAGACAATACTGCACGCCGGACTCATCGTCATTGAAGCCTGGTTCGGGGGCTACTGAGGGAGTCCTGGATTAGGGGGTCTCCGGACTATCTCCATTGGCTGGACTCTTAGACTATGAAGATACAAGATTGAAGACTTCGTCTCGTGTCCGGATGGGACTCTACTTGGCGTGGAAGGCAAGCTAGGCAATACGGATATGGATATTTCCTCCTTTGTAACCGACCTTGTGTAACCCTAACCCTCTCCGGTGTCTATATAAACCGGAGGGTTTTAGTCCGTAGGACAACAACCATAACATACAATCATACCATAGGCTAGCTTCTAGGGTTTAGCCTCTCTGATCTCGTGGTAGATCTGCTCTTGTACTACCCATATCATCAATATTAATCAAGCATGACGTAGGGTTTTACCTCCATCAAGAGGGCCCGAACCTGGGTAAAACATCGTGTCCCCTGCCTCCTGTTACCATCCGGCCTAGATGCACAGTTCGGGACCCCCTACCCGAGATCCGCCGGTTTTGACACCGACACCAGCCAACTATCCTTGCCCGCACAAAAGTGGGTCATGAGTGCCGTGAGGGCCGCCATGGACTTTGTCTTCTCTTGGTCGAGGTGGCGGGCGAGCCATTCGTCGCGAATGCTATGTTTAAAGGCTGCTAGAGCTTCGGCATCCGGACAGTCAACGATCTGGTTCTTTTTAGTTAAGAACCTAGTCCAGAATTTCCTAGCGAACTCTCCGGGCTGTTGAACTATATGGCTTAAGTCATGATACGTCTCCAATGTATCTATAATTTTTTATTGCTCCATGCTATATTATCTACTATTTTGGACATTATTGGGCTTTATTATCCACTTTTATATTATTTTAGGGACTAACCTATTAACCGGAGGCCCAGCCCAGAATTGCTGTTTTTGCCTATTTTAGGGTTTCGAGGAAAAGAAATACAAAATGGAATGAAACCTTCAGGAACCTGGTTTTCTCATCGAATACAACTCACGAGACTTGGACCCTACGTCAAGACATGTAACAGGAGGCCACGAGGTAGGGGGGCGCGCCTACCCCCCCCCCCCCCAGGCGCGCCCTCCACCCTCGTGGGCCCCCTGTTGCTCCACCGATGTACTTCTTCCTCCTATATATATCCACGTACCCCCCAACGATCAGATACGGAGCCAAAACCCTAATTCCACCGCCACAACTTTCTGTATCCACGAGATCCCATCTTGGGGCCTGTTCTGGAGCTCCGCCGGAGGGGCCATCGTTCACGGAGGGCTTCTACATCAACACCATAGCCTCTCCAATGAAGTGTGAGTAGTTTACCTCAGACTTACGGGTCCATAGTTAGTAGCTAGATGGCTTCTTCTCTCTTTTTGGATCTCAATACAATGTTCTCCCCCTCTCTTGTGGAGATCTATTCGATGTAATCTTCTTTTTGCGGTGTGTTTGTTGAGACCGATGAATTGTGGGTTTATGATCAAGTCTATCTATGAATAATATTTGAATCTTCTCTGAATTCTTTTATGTATGATTGGTTATCTTTGCAAGTCTCTTCGAATTATCAGTTTGGTTTGGCCTACTAGATTGATCTTTCTTGCAATGGGAGAAGTGCTTAGCTTTGAGTTCAATCTTGCGGTGTCCTTTCCCAGTGACAGTAAGGGCAGCAAGGCACGTATTGTATTGTTGCCATCGAGGATAACAAGATGGGGTTTTCTTCATATTGCATGAGTCTATCCCTCTACATCATGTCATCGTGCTTAAGGCGTTACTCTGTTTTTAACTTAATACTCTAGATGCATGCTGGATAGCGGTCGATGAGTGGATTAATAGTAGTAGATGCAGGCAGGAGTCGGTCTACTTGTCTCGGACGTGATGCCTATATACATGATCATACCTAGATATTCTCATAACTATGCTCAATTCTGTCAATTGCTCAACAGTAATTTGTTCACCCACCGTAGAATACTTATGCTCTCGAGCGAAGCCACTAGTGAAACCTATGGCCCCCGGGTCTATCTTTATCATATCAATCTCCTACTACTTAGTTTTTTACTTTGCTATTTACTTTGCCTTTATTTTACTTTGCATCTTTATCATAAAAATACCAAAAATATTATCTTATCATATCTATCAGATCTCACTCTCGTAAGTGTCCCTATAGGGATTGACAACCCCTATTTGCGTTGGTTGCGGGGATTTATTTGTTTTGTGCAGGTGCAAGGGACTAGTGAGTAGCCTCCTACTGGATTGATACCTTGGTTCTCAAGAACTGAGGGAAATACTTACGCTACTTTTCTGCATCATCCCTTCCTCTTCGGGGAAAACCAACGCAGTGCTAAAAGAGGTAGCAAGAAGGATTTCTGGCGCCGTTGCCGGGAAGGTCTATGCAAAAGTCAACATACCAAGTACCCATCACATACCCTTATCTCCCGCATTACTTTATTTGCCATTTACCCCTTGTTTTCCTCCCCCCACTTCACCCTTACCGTTTTATTTGCCCTCTCTCTCTATCCTCCCTCTCTTTCTCTATTTGCCTCCTTTTGTCCGCTTGCTTTTTTTTTGCTTGTGTGTTAGTTGGCTTGCTTGTCGTTATGGCTAGTCCCTTATCTTCTCCATTGTCTCCCGAGAATGAAATTCTAAATTTTAAGCAAAGGGAGGGTGAAAATCTAAAATATGCTTGGTATAGAATTTGCAAAGCTCAAAATAAATCTACTAGGAAGCAATCTACTACCATTCTCCTTCGCAATTTTTTTGTAGGCATTACTCCTTGGCACCGTTATGTTCTTGATACTATTACCGGAGGGAACTTTTTGGGTAGCCATACTTTTGATTCTTATAATGCTATGTTAGATTTATTTGGCTCACCCCCTCTCTTGGTTAATGGAACTATATTAACTTTGGAGCATGTAATGCAAAGGCTTGAAATTATCGAAAATAAGGTTGCTACTGTAGAATTGATTGAAAATTTGGATAAAAAGATCCACAGCCGAATCTCTCAATATGGATCTAAAGTAGGAGTTACTTTGAAAGATATTAAAGAAAAGGAACCCATAGTTAATGAGAAAATAAATCACGATTCCGTTAGGATCGATAAACTTGAGAATATTATTACCAACTTGGGAACCACTTTTTCTTCCGTAAAGTATACTCCGAGTCCTTCCACTAAAGTTTCCAAACTTATGTACGTTCCTAAAAATAAGGGTGAATCATCTAGTAAGGAAAATGCGGATCTCAAATCTATAAGTGCTCATCCCAATCTTTTTGCTATCATTAAAGAACCGTTTGTTACAAATGAATTTTTCGATCTTGTGCCTAAAAGTTTGATAATTAATCAAAAGAAATAAATTCCTAAAGATGGTAGATGCCTCATTGAAGAATTGCCTACCAAAGATGGCAATACCTAGATTTATTCTTGCTTGTTATGCCTAGCTAGGGGCGTTAAACGATAGCGCTTGTTGGGAGGCAACCCAATTTTATTTTTATTCCTTGCTTTTTGCTCCTGTTTAGTAATAAATAAATTATCTAGAATCTGTTTTGGTTGTGTTTTTTTGTGTTTAATTAGTGTTTGTGCCAAGTAGAACCGTTGGGAAGACTTGGGGAAAGTCTTGTTGAACTTGCTGTAAAAAACAGAAACTTTAGCGCTCACGAGAACTGCTGTCATTTTTATTTGGAAAGTGCTATTTAGTTAATTATTTTTGAAGATGATTAATAGATGAATTCCTCACGTCCGCACATTTATTTTAGAATTTTTGGGGTTCCAGATCTTGCGCTAGCTACAGATTACCACAGACTGTTCTGTTTTTGACAGATTCTGTTTTTCGTGTGTTGTTTGCTTATTTTGATGAATCTATGGCTAGTAAAATAGTTTATAAACCATAGATAAGTTGGAAATACAGTAGGTATAACACCCATATAGATAAAGAATGAGTTCATTACAGTACCTTGAAGTGGTCTTTTGTTTTCTTTCGCTAACGGAGCTCACGAGATTTTCCACTTTAAGTTTTGTGTTGTGAAGTTTTCAAGTTTTGGGTAAAGATTTGATGGATTATGGAACAAGGAGTGGCAAGAGCCTAAGCTTGGGGATGCCCATGGCACCCCCAAGATATCTAAGGACACCTAAAAGCCAAAGCTTGGGGATGCCCCGAAAGGCATCCCCTCTTTCGTCTACTTCTATCGGTAACTTTACTTGGAGCTATATTTTTATTTACCACATGATATGTGTTTTGTTTGGAGCGTCTTGTATGATTTGAGTCTTTGCTTGTTAGTTTACCACAATCATACTTGCTGCACACACCTTTTGAGAGAGCCATTCATGATTTGGAATTTTTTAGAATACTCTATGTGCTTCGCTTATATCTTTTGAGTTTTATATAATTTTGCTCTAGTGCTTCACTTATATCTTTTAGAGCACGATGGTGGATTTGTTTTATAGAAACTATTGATCTCTCATTCTTCATTTAGATTATTTTGAGAGTCTTAAATAGCATGGTAATTTGCTTAAAACCCTAATATGCTTGGTATGCAAGATTAAGAATAAAAATTCTCTTATGAGTGTGTTGAATACTATGAGAAGTTTGATACTTGATAATTGTTTTGAGATATGGAGATGGTGATATTAAAGTCATGCTAGTTGAGTAGTTGTGAATTTGAGAAATACTTGTGTTGAAGCTTGTGATTCCCGTAGCATGCACGTATGGTGAACCATTATGTGATGAAGTCGGAGCATGATTTTTTTATTGCCTTCCTTATGAGTGGCGGTCGGGGACGAGCGATGGTATTTTCCTACCAATCTATCCCCCTAGGAGCATGCGCATAATACTTTGCTTTGATAACTTGTAGATTTTTTCAATAAGTATATGAGTTCTTTATGACTAATGTTGAGTCCATGGATTATACACACTCTCACCCTTCCACCTTTGCTAGCCTCTCTAATACCGCGCACCTTTCGTCGGTATCATACACCCACCATATACCTTCCTCAAAACAGCCACCATACCTACCTATTATGGCATTTGCATAGCCATTCCGAGATATATTGCCATGCAACTTTCCACCATTCCGTTTATTATGACACACTCCATCATTGTCATATTGCATATCCCGGTACACCGCCGGAGGCATTCATATAGAGTCATATTTTGTTCTAAGTATCGAATTGTAACTGTTGAGTTGTAAGAAAAATAAAAGTGTGATGATCATCATTATTAGAGCATTGTCCCAGTGAGGAAAGGATGATGGAGACTATGATTTCCCCACAAGTCGGGATGAGACTCCGGATGAAAAATAAATAAAAGAGGCCAAAGAAGCCCAAATAAATAAAAGAGAAAGAATAGAGGCCATAAAAAAGAGAAAAGGACCAAATAAAAAAGAAAAAAAATGAGAGAAAAAGAGAGAAGGGACAATGTTACTATCCTTTTACCACACTTGTGCTTCAAAGTAGCACCATGATCTTCATAGTAGAGAGTCTCTCATGTTATAACTTTCATATACTAGTGGGAATTTTTCATTATAGAACTTGGCTTGTATATTCCAATTATAGGCTTCCTCAAATTTCCCTAGGTCTTCATGAGCAAGCAAGTTGGATGCACACCCACTTAGTTTCTTTTGAGCTTTCATATACTTATAGCTCTAGTGCATCCGTTGCATGGCAATCCCTACTCACTCACATTGATATCTATTAATGGGCATCTCCATAGCCCGTTGATACGCCTAGTTGATGTGAGACTATCTTCTCCTTTTTGTCTTCTCCAAAACCACCACTCTATTCCACCTATAGTGCTATATCCATGGCTCACGCTCATGTATTGCGTGAAGATTGAAAAAGTTTTGAGAATGTCAAAAGTATGAAACAATTGCTTGGCTTGTCATCGGGGTTGTGCATGATTTAAATATTTTGTGTAGTGAAGATAGAGCATAGCCAGACTATATGATTTTGTAGGGATAACTTTCTTTAGCCATGTTATTTTGAGAAGACATAATTGCTTTGTTAGTACGCTTGAAGTATTATTATTTTTATGTCAATATGAACTTTTGTCTTGTATCTTTCGGATCTGAATATTCATACCACAATTAAGAAGAATTACATTAAAATTATGCCAAGTAGCACCCCGCATCAAAAATTCTGTTTTTATCATTTACCTACTCGAGGACGAGCATGAATTAAGCTTGGGGATGCTTGATACGTCTCCAACGTATCTATAATTTTTGATTGCTCCATGCTATATTATCTACTGTTTTGGACATTATTGGGCTTTATTATCCACTTTTATATTATTTTAGGGACTAACCTATTAACCAGAGGCCCAACCCAGAATTGCTATTTTTTGCCTGTTTTAGGGTTTCGAAGAAAAAGAATATCAAACGGAGTCCAAACGGAATGAAACCTTCGGGAACGTGATTTTCTCATCGAATACAACTCAGGAGACTTGGACCCTATGTTAAGACACGTAATAGGAGGCCACGAGGTAGGGGGGCACGCCTACCCCCCCAGGCGCGCCCTCCACCCTCGTGGGCCCCCCTGTTGCTCCACCGACGTACTTCTTCCTCCTATATATATCCACGTACCCCCCAACGATCAGATACGGAGCCAAAACCCTAATTCCACCGCCGCAACTTTCTGTATCCACGAGATCCCATCTTGGGGCCTGTTCCGGAGCTCCGCCGGAGGGGGCATCGATCACGGAGGGCTTCTACATCAACACCATAGCCTCTCCGATGAAGTGTGAGTAGTTTACCTCAGACCTACGGGTCCATAGTTAGTAGCTAGATGGCTTCTTCTCTCTTTTTGGATCTCAATACAATGTTCTCCTCCTCTCTTGTGGAGATCTATTCGATGTAATCTTCTTTTTGCGGTGTGTTTGTTGAGACCGATGAATTGTGGGTTTATGATCAAGTCTATCTATGAATAATATTTGAATCTTCTCTGAATTCTTTTATGTATGATTGGTTATCTTTGCAAGTCTCTTCGAATTATCAGTTTGGTTTGGCCTACTAGATTGATCTTTCTTGCAATGGGAGAAGTGCTTAGCTTTGGGTTCAATCTTGCGGTGTCCTTTCCCGGTGACAGTAAGGGTAGCAAGGCACGTATTGTATTGTTGCCATCGAGGATAACAAGATGGGGTTTTCTTCATATTGCATGAGTCTATCCCTCTACATCATGTCATCTTGCTTAAGGTGTTACTCTGTTTTTAACTTAATACTCTAGATGCATGCTGGATAGCGGTCGATGAGTGGAGTAATAGTAGTAGATGCAGGCAGGAGTCGGTCTACTTGTCTCGAACGTGATGCCTATATACATGATCATACCTAGATATTCTCATAACTATGCTCAATTCTGTCAATTGCTCAACAGTAATTTGTTCACCCACCGTAGAATACTTATGCTCTCGAGAGAAGCCACTAGTGAAACCTATGGACCCCGGGTCTATCTTTATCATATCAATCTCCTACTACTTAGTTATTTACTTTGCTATTTACTTTGCCTTTATTTTACTTTGCATCTTTATCATAAAAATACAAAAAATATTATCTTATCATATCTATCAGATCTCACTCTCGTAAGTGGCCCTATAGGGATTGACAACCCCTATTTGCGTTGGTTGCGAGGATTTATTTGTTTTGTGAAGGTGCGAGGGACTTGCGCGTAGCCTCCTACTAGATTGATACCTTGGTTCTCAAAAACTGAGGGAAATACTTACGCTACTTTGCTGCATCATCCCTTCCTCTTCGGGGAAAACCAACACAATGCTAAAAGAGGTAGCAAGTCATCAATGTCCGGGGGTTGAACATATGTACCTTTGAAGTTATCAAGGAAGGCTTCTTCCAAGTCCTCCCAGCTGCCGATGGAATTTTCGGGCAGGCTGTTCAACCAGTGCCGGGCTGGTCCTTTGAGTTTTAAGGTGATGTATTTAATGGCATGAAGGTCATCGCCGCAGGCCATATGAATATGGAGAATGAAGCCTTCGATCCATACCGCGGGGTCTGTGGTTCCATCGTATGATTCTATATTCACGGGTTTGAACCCTTCTGGGAATTCATGTTGCATGACTTCGTCGGTGAACCAATGAGGGTGTGCGGCGCCTCTATATAGGGCTGTATCGCGACGTAGCTCTAATGGAGTCCGTCTGCGGCTTTCAGCCCGCGCATGACTAGGTTTGTCACGTCCGAATAGATGGCCGTCGTCGCGTGTCGGGGCACGTCCTCGCGATCCGTAGATCGATCTGGTATGTCCTCCTCTATTGTTAAGGTCCTGCCGAAGGTCATATGTATGACCGCGAGCTGATTTACCTCTGCCTTTGCGATGAGGCGGGGCGGGCTGGTGTTCGTCTTGAGTTGCCGTTTTATCCCATGTGGTGGTCGGTCAGCTGCATTGCGCGATGGTGGTATGTGTTTCGGCGCCTCGTCGTCGAACTGAGGTAGCAATTTGCGCCCCGGGTAGCTTTTGGCTGGGCGCTTGAGGCCATATTCTTCGGCTGCTAGGACATCGGTCCATTTATAGTTGAGCAGATCTTGGTCAGCTTGAAGCTACTACTGCTTCTTTTTCAGGCTCCTTGCAGTGGCTATTAGCTGGCACTTGAAGTGCTCCTGCTCAAGAGGTTCCTCAGGCACGATGAAATCCTAAGTGCCGAGGCTTGCCTCATCCTCGGAGAGCAGAAGATAATTACTATCCTCCGAGTCTTCGTGCATGGCCTGTTTACCAGGGCTAACCTGCCCATCTTCCCGTTCATCCTGTTCAGTAGCTGCGTCAATGGGGTCTTCGTTCTCTTCGGCACCTTTCGGAGTGTTATCTTCTCCTGTGCCGGTGTTGCTGTCTTTACTGCGGCATGAATTAGAGCGGCATCACTGACGCCGACGCCTTGATTGTATCTTGGGAGGTTTATCCTCAACTGGATATTCCTTGTCATCGCCGCTATTCTCCTTTGGTGCATCCACCATGTATACATAATATGAGGAAGTGGTCGTCCAACGTCCGGTGAACGGCGGTTCTGGGCCTCTTCTTCTCCGGCATCATTGTCCATACCGTCGATGTTGTCAGAGCAGTAATCAAGCATGTCAGTTAAGTCTTCGACTGTGGCTATGAAGTGGGCGGTGGGTGGGAAGTGAAATTCTCCATCATCAGCCTCCGGTTTGAACCGGACACAATTCGGCTGTGAGCCCCCCCGCTAAAGATAGTGCTCTTAATGAGTTTAACATGTCGCCCAAAGGGCGAGTGTCGGAAGATGTCCGCGGAGCTGAATTCGACGATCGATGACCGATCAAGCTCGATGTACACGGACGCACAAGGTTCGAAACCTGTAGCCTGAGACGAGTCTGTAGCTCTGGTGACATAGATGTCACCTGAAGTTAAGTCTCTGTGCGGCTTCAACGCTGCTGAGTCTGCGGCTTCCGCGGCGGGGTTGAGCTTCCCATCTTTGGATGGCGTGATCTACTCTGGATCTATGGCTAGAGCAACTACAGGTACTATCTCCTGCGTATGGACCGATGACAGACTTACGTCATGTTCATCGTGGTGGAAGGGAGCGGCTGCTGTGGTCTCGAATCCGTAGAAGATCAAGTCTCCACGGATATCTGCGATGTAGTTCAAGCTTCCAAATCTGACCTGGTGGCCAGGGGCGTAGCTTTCGATCTGCTCCAGATGGCCAAGCAAGTTAGCCCACAGTGCGAAGCCACCGAACACAAAGATCTATACGGGGAGGAAGACTTCCCCTTGGACAACATCATTGTAAGTTATCGAAGGAGTAATCAAACCTCTTGACGACGGCACAGTGGAACTCTCAATGAAAGCACCAATGTCGGTGTCAAAACCGGCGGATCTCGGGTAGGGGGTCCCGAACTGTGCGTCTAGGATCAATGGTAACAGGAGACGGGGGACACAATGTTTACCCAGGTTTGTGCCCTCTCTATGGAGGTAATACCCTACTTCCTACTTGATTGATCTTGATGAATATGAGTATTACAAGAGTTGATCTACCACATGATCATAATGGCTAAAACCCTAAAAGTCTAGCCTAACTATGATTATGAGGATATATCTACGAACCTAGCCCTCTGGGTTCTATAGATACAGGAGGGATCTAGGGTTACACAAGGTCGGTTACAGAGAAAGGAATCTTCATATTTGGTTGCCAAGCTTGCCTTCCACGCCAAGGAGAGTCCCATCCGAACACGGGTAGAGTCTTCGGTCTTTGTATCTTTACGACCCATCAGTCCGGCCCATATCCAATAGGTCGGGCACCCGAGGACCCCTTAGTCCAGGACTCCCTCATACCGACCGTCGCCTGGCGGGCGGGCGCCTGGAGCTGATCTCTGGCTGGATCCATTCCGACGTGGCCGTCCGGGCGGCGCTGAGCCAGGCTGCTGCGGACTCCGAGAAGGACAAGTAGGCCGTCACCCAAGCTACGGCTGCCCGCGAGGCAGCGCTGAAAGATGCCAGAGCCGCCCAAGATCGCTGCCAGCTGCTGGAGGCCGAACTGAAGACCATGCGCAGTGAGCGTGCGGACGAAGCTCGGGCCGCAGGGTGGAGGAGGAGAAGATGAAGGCCCGGGAGGACGCCATCAGGGGTTGCGACGCTGAGATAAGGCAATTGCCAGAGGAGCAGGCTGCGGAGCACAGCCGGTTGGAGAAGCTGGAGTAGGAGGTGGAGGCAGAAAAGGCCGAGTTGGAGGCCAAGGCACGGGTCCTGGCCGAAGACCGCATGGCCTTCAAGCTCCTCGAGGAGAGGTCTCGCGCGGCGCTGCGGTCACTCTACGAGAAGGGCTTGGAGGAGCCACTAGCCACCAACGACGAGGGCCCCACCCAGCTGCTTCCTTATCTGGTCGGGGCGCTTGAGGAAGTCGTGAGCAGTATCAGCTGCTTGGCAGAGGCAGAAGCCCGCATCGTTTCCTCGGCCGCGCTGACACGCGTCTTCAGCCACCTCCTTCTTCGTGATCCTGTGGCAAACCTCGACGAGCTGCTGGAGCCTGTGGACGCCGAGCACTACGCAGCTGCTGCCAAAGCCGTGAAGGGTTAGGTGGAGGCCCTGCTGAAGAGGTTCCACGCCTTTGATCCCGTGCCCTCAACCGGCGGTGCTGCTGATCCTGCGACTTCGGTGGGTGGTGCAGGTGAGGGCAACGCCGCTACGGGAGAAGCATCCCTTGCGGGTGACGGCGGCGTCCGGGGATGACGAGATGATCTGCTGGCGACTCCTTTCCTGCTTAGCTCCTGAGACATGCACCTTGCCTCGTGGAGGCATTTAAACTTGCGTTTGGTATCGGAAGAACAATATGATTACACAGTGGAACTCTCAATGAAAGCACCAATGTCGGTGTCAAAACCAGCGGATCTCGGGTAGGGGGTCCCGAACTATGCGTCTGAGGATCGAAGGTAACAGGAGGTAGGGGACATGATGTTTACCCAGGTTTGGGCCCTCTTAATGGAGTAATACTCTACTTCCTGCTTGATTGACTTTGGTGAGTATAGGGGTTACAAGAGTTGATCTACCTCGAGATCATAATGGCTAAACCCTAGATGTCTAGCCTGTATGATTTTCTTAGCCTCTAAGGACAAAACCCGGAGGGGCCTAGGGTTGTACATAGTCGGTTTACAGAGAAAGGAAACTACACATCCGGACTCCAAGCTTGCCATCCACGCAAAGGAGAGTCCCATCCGGACACGGGGGAAGGCCTTCGATATTGTATCTTCATGGCCCATCAGTCTGGCCCATGTCACATAGCCCGGATGCTCGGGTGTCGGATTTCGGGTTCCAGGAGACCCTTGAGGTTCGAACACTGGGTGCGCGCGGAGATCTCTCCCTACCAATCTATGTCCAATCTCCTCGCGTGATCTAAGCTGGAAACAACGAGCAACACAAGGGACACGAGGTTTATACTGGTTCGGGCCATCGTTGTGGTGTAATACCCTACTCTAGTGTGTGGTGTGGTGGATTGCCTCAGGGGCTGATGATGAATAGTACAAGGGAATAACAGCCTCGCGAGAGGTGTTCTTGAGCTGGTGCGATGAACTGCTAGGGTGAGTTCAGTCGCCTCTCTCTCTCTCTCTCTCTTTGCTAGGGCTCTACCAGATTTCTAGATGTCCCTCTTTCATCCCCCTTGGTGTCATCTTCCTTCTCGATATCTCTCTACTCTGTGGTGGCTAGCTCTATTTATAGGGGCCCTGGGCCTCTTCCCAAATAATGAGCGGGAAGGGCGCCAACAATTGGCCATTTTGAAGGGGAACATCTAGTACAAGTTATCCTGACCAAAGGTGGTCTTCGGCTGCCAAAAGTACTGGTGATGACGCCGTCTTGGGCTCCACGGTGACCTCCGTCCTGCCGCTCTGCTAGTCTTAGTCTCGTTGCACCGGAATGGTAACCTTTGCCCGATGCCTTGGCCTGTGCTTGCCCCCTTTGCACCAAAGGGGAAACAAGGACACTGCGCAGGTCGGTGCCCGCCTGGTCTCGATCATCATGGCTTGCATCACAGGTTCCTCGCGAGGTACCCCTACCTTCTCTCCACCTCCTCGCGAGCCTGCCTGATGAGGCTGCCTCTGAGGTAGCTTTCTGTCGTCCGCCCCACGAGGCTTGGCCCCTCGCGAGGGTCTTGAGCTTGAGCTGATGAAGATGGGCCGCGCTGGGCCCCCACTTGAGCCACGCCGCAGGATGCAGGCAGGCAAGTCTGGGGACCCCCGTTCCCAGAACACCGACAGTAGCCCCCGGGCCCAAGGCGTGCCCGGGCTTGGCCTGGCGGGGAAGCGAAGGGGTAAGAGCGAAGCGCCATGGGCCCCAACAGCCTGTGGCCTTGGGCGCCGCATGGCGGTTGACTGGACGTGGGCGTCTGCGCTTCCCCACGACACCTCGGCGGCTGCACAACTTGACAAGTCCCTGCATGCTGAGAGACTGGTCATGATTACCTGCGATTGTGGGGCTCTGCGGTTGGTCTCCTCCGGCTATAAGTACGGGGCTGTGTGAGCCCCTTCAGCCCGTCCCTTCTTGCTGCTCCTTTTCTTCTTCTTGGCTACTCGCCGTCCCCATGGCCCCAAAGAGATTCTCGTCCGCGGAGAAAGGAAAGGCCCCCCAGGCAGGGCCTGACTCCCCCCCGACCAAGCGCAGCCGAGGCCGCCCTCGCAAGTATACCGCGGTCCCCGTGGTGGCCTCCCGCGGCCATGGAGGTGGTTCCTTGCGCGGTGGTGAGCGCCCGGTTGCCGACGGGGGGCACGCCGTGGGTGTGGACCCCCTAGGCCACGCTTTCGCTCTGCGGAGCTGCTGTCGGAGTTCGTCGTGTGGTCGGCGGACCCATCCAGCACCCGGCTCCAGCTCCCCCGTTTCTTCATAGATGAACTGTCGGCCAGCGCTCGATGCGGCTTCTGGCTCCAGGCAGACGGCTGCTGCAGCAGGGCCTCCTGGGCTTCACTGGAGGTCTCCGTTTCTGGGAATGGGGCTCTGACACGCGGTTGGCAAACGTTTGCCCACGCGCGCGGCCTGGGCCGGTGGTGCACCTTGTACTTCAAGTTTGATAGCGACGCCACCCTCTACGTGAGGGTGTTCGGGGAAGATGGTCGCCGTGCCGGGTGCTGCCCTGAAGACGACGACCACGGCCGCCTGCCCAGCCCCGGCACTGACCAGGATGAAGATGGCGACTGGCGTACATGCGGCGGTGCTCGGGGTTTGCTGAGCTTCGGCGACCCTCTCTCAGGCAGCAGCTCCTCCAGCGGTGGCCGCGACCGGCCCCCGCGCCGTCGCGTCCGCCTGGGTGAAGGTAGCGGGTCAGCCCGCCGTCGCGCCCCAGTGAAGTGAGAGGGGGGATCCGCTTGAGCCCGAGGAGTAGCTCGAGCCTTCAGTGTGGGTTGGCGCAGGACGAATCACGCCCGTTTTGTTTTCTTTCTTATCCTGCGCAGAAAATAGAAAGTAATGTAGGGCCCCGCGGGGGCGTGTTAGAACTGCTGCTGTTTAACCATCGCGTTGTTTCCGCTATTTCTGCGCTGTGTTTCCGCGCCACGCACCCATGTGTGGGAACTATTTTAGCTCGGTGGGGCTTGGCGCGGTCCTCGCCTCCCGAGGCCGTGGCCTCGTCGTGCGCTTCGTGCCCTGCAAGGATCAGTAGGAGGGGTAACTTACGGTCTTGGTTGTGGGGGCGATCAGCCCAGGTCCCGCGCTCGTGTCGCGATGCCCGTGGGGCACGGACTGGGAGGGGTGCTCCCGCAGAGGATTCGGATAGGAAAGCTCCAAACGATCGGGACAGAAAACACTCGCGAGGGCGCCCGCGAACCTCCCTCACAAGACTTGCACGAGAGAAAACGAGGCAAGCGAGCAAGAAAGACAAAGAGTCACAAGCCAGGAACGTCAGCAACTCCAATAAAAATTCAAATGGGAATAAACAAGCCAACTGCAGAAAGCAAATGGGAAAGCCGCGTCCGGCACCTATTCTAGTCTTCGACGTCTTCTCACCAGCGCGGAGCTAAGTGCTGCCACTGGGCGTGGGCGGGAGCCCCCGAGGACCGAGGGCGGCACTCCGGAGACTCCTAGGCGTGTACAGCCCCACTCATTATTACGTGAGAGTGTCACGGGCGGTGAGCTTCACATGCATTTGCCTTCTTCACAGGCACTGGGCCTTTCCCAAAACGCAGCAGCTTCACAGGCATTCGCCTTCTTCACAGGCACCGGGCCTTTCCCAAATCGCAGCAGCTTCACAGGCATTCGCCTTCTTCACAGGCACCGGGCCTTTCCCAAAACGCAGCAGCTTCACAGGCATTCGCCTTCTTCACAGGCTCTGGGCCTTTCCCTAAACGCAGCAGCTTCACAGGCATTCGCCTTCTTCACAGGCACCGGGCCTTTCCTAGGCGCTAGGCCTTGCTCAGGGATAGAACATCCGGAGATGTTGAATGTTCCACGCGTTCTGGATGGGTACCCCCTCCGGGGTCTCCAAGCGCGCGGAGCCAGGCCTGGAAACATGAACAACCTTGAATGGGCCCTCCCACATGGGAGAGAGCTTGTGCAACCCCTCCCTGGAGAGAACCCGTCTGAGCACGTGATCCCCTACCTCAAGAGTTCTGGGGCGGATGTTGCGGCAGTGGTATCGTCGCAGAGCCTATTGATACCTTGCCACTCACAGCACGGCTTCTCGACGGTTTTCCTCCCCCAGCATGAGATCCGTCCCCCGCATGGCGTCCTGCTGCGTCTCATCGAACGCCAGGACCCGTGCGGAGCGACGCCTAACCTCGTGAGGGAGAACAGCCTCTGCTCCATAGACGAGGAAGAACGGGGCCTCGCCAGTCGGCTTGGTCGCAGTTGTGCGGATTGACCATAGCACGGACTGGAGCTCGTCGTACCAGCCCCTGCCGCAGGCTTCTAGCTTCTTCTTAAAGGTCCTGGCTTTGAGGCCCCTCAGGACCTCCGTGTTGGCCCGCTCGGCCTGTCCGTTGCTCCGGGGGTGTGGTACCGAAGCGTAGCATATCTGCGTTCCAAGGTTAGCACAATACGTTTTGAAGAGATTACTGGTGAATTGCGAACCGTTGTCAGTGATGATGCGGTTGGGCACCCCAAATCGGCTCACGAGGCCCTTGATGAATTTGACCATTGAGCCTGCCGGGATTGTGCGGACGGCTTCCACCTCAGCCCACTTGGTGAATTTGTCCACGACGACATAGAGGTAGCGATAGCCCCCTGGCGCCCGAGGAAACCGGCCCAAAATGTCCAGCCCCCCAAACTGCGAATGTCCATGAGAGGCGTATAGTTTGTAGACCCCCCGTAGGCTGATGGATCTGCTTAGCGTGAAACTGGCAGGCCTCGCAAGCCTTCACAAGCTCAACGGCGTCGTTGAGCGCTGTGGGCCAATAGAATCCACTACGGAACGCCTTGCCGACGAGGGTCCGTGACGATGAGTGGTGCCCGTAGTCTCTGTCGTGTATGTCCGCCAGTAGCTCCTTCCCTTGCTCTCGGGAGATGCAACGTAGGGACACGTCATTTGGTCGCTTCCTGTAGAGCTCTCCATCCCTGATGCAATAAGCCGTGGCTTGCCGCGCCACACGCTCCACTTCCTCCTCATTCTCCTGCAGAGTCCCTTGCATCAGGTAATCCTTGAGCTCCGGGATCCAACACCCTTCCTGAGGCTCTAACGCCAGGAGCAGGCGTGCCCCTGAGGCTGGGCCACAGACCGGGGCTCCTGAGGCAGGCGGCTGAGAGAGCTCCTCCCTTGGTTGCGCCGTGCTCGACAGTGACGGCACCGCCGAGGGTTTGAAGAGCCGCTCCTCGAAGACGCCAGGCTCCTGAGGCAGCCGCCTAGATGCCCTCTTGGCAATGTCATCAGCCTCCTGATTGGTGCCGCGAGGCACATGCTGCAACTCCAACCTCCAGAACTATTTCTCCATCTTGCGAACCTCGGCGAGGTAGGCTTCCATGTGCTCGTCCTTTGGCTCGTATATCTTGTTGGAGAAGTTGACGAGCAGCTGCGAATCGCCCTTGATGATGAGGCGCTTCACCCCTAAGGCAATTGCACCCTTCAAGCCTGCTATTAGGCCTTCGTACTCCGCTATGTTGTTGGAGACCTTTTCTCCGTGCTGGAAGCAAAGTTGTACGGCGTAGTAGAGTTTATCCTGGGTAGGGGATACGAGCACTGCGCCAGCTCCCGCACCGTGTTGGGAGAACGCCCCATCAAAGTACATGACCCAGCCATCCGGTGCTTCACTTCCCGGGGAAAGTGATCGGTCTTCGCCTGCCTTGAGACCCGGCGCTTCTGCCCATTCTGCCACGAAATCCGCAAGTGCGGCTCCCTTGATGACTCTGGTCGTACTGAATTCTAGCTGAAATGCCTGTAGCTCTATGTTCCATTCAGCAACCCTTCCAGTTGAGTTGGGGATCCTAAGCACTCTTTCCAAGGGGTATGCTGAGACAACTTTGATGGGATGTCCTTGGAAGTAGTGGCGCAGCTTGCGTGAGGCCACTAGTAGCGCGAGGAGGAGTTTTTGAGGCATGGGATACCATGCCCTTGCTTCCCGTAGCACCGTGCTGACAAAGTACACGGGATGCTCGACGAGGTTGAGGGTGCTGGTGCAGCTTGCGTCCTCCAGAGGTCGAGGCGTCTCTTGAGACGACGGAGCTCCTAGTGCTTGGTCGCCTGAAGAGGCCTCTCCTGCTTCGGGTGCGTTCTCCTGCTGCTGCTGTTCCTTTCCGGCTATGGTTGCAGCCTTCGCGAGGCCCTCCTGGCTCTGCTTTGCTTCAGTTCGGACGGTCGATGCGGCCTTGGCATAGCGCTCCTCCCTGACCACCACCGGGGCTGCGCTAGCGAGTAGGGGGTGGCTGCAAGGTAGAGCACCAGGGGCTCCCGAGGACGCGGGGCTACCATCACTGGTGGACTGGTAAGGTACCTCTTGAGGTCTTGGAATGCCTTGTCGGCCTCTTCAGTCCATTCGAAGGGGCCCTTTTTCTTCATCAGCTTGAAGAAGGGCAGCGCTCGTTCCCCCAGCTTGGAGATGAAGCGCCCCAGCGTAGTCACACGCCCAGTGAGCTTCTGCATTTCTCTGAGGGTCCTCGGCGGGCTCATGTCTTCGACTGCCTTGACCTTCTCCGGGTTGGCCTCGATGCCCCTGTGGGATACGAGGAAACCCAGGAGCTTGCCCGAGGGGACTCCAAACACGTGCTTCTCCGGGTTGAGCCGTAGGTCCACTTCGTTGAGGCTTGCAAAGGTTTCTTCCAGGTCCTGTATCAGGGTTCTTGCCTCACGAGACTTCACCACAATGTCATCGACATAAGCTTCAGTGTTCCTCCCTAGCTGCCGGCCTAAGGCGATGTGCATCAGCCACTGAAAGGTCGCGCCTGCATTGCGCAACCCGAACGGCATGCACGTATAGCAGTACACTCCACACGGGGTCAGGAAAGCCGTCTTCTCCACGTCTTCTACCGCCATCTTGATCTGGTGATAGCCCGAGAAGGCATCTAGGAAGCACAATAGGTCACACTCTGCGGTGGAGTCGACTATCTGGTCAATGCAGGGGAGCGGAAATGGATCCTGCGGGTAGGCCTTGTTGAGGTTGGTGAAGTCGACGCACATGCGCTCCTTTCCTCCCTTTTTTGGCACAACGACCGGATTAGCCAGCCAATTAGGGTAGCATACCTCGCGGATAACTCCTGTCACCTCTAGCTTCCGGGTCTCTTGAATGATGAAAGCCTGTTTCTCAGTAGACTGTCGCCTTGCCTGCTGCTTCACGGGGCGCACATTGGGGCACACGTTGAGGTGATGCTCAATCACTTCCCTTGGGGACCCCTGCTAACTGATCAGGTTCCCACGCGAACACCTTCTTGTTCGCATGCAGGAACCTGATCAGGGCCTTCTCCTACTCGGGCTCAAGGTTGGCCCCTATGGTGAAGGTGGTGCTAGTGGGCCCGTCCTCGTCGACTGGTACCTGCTTGGTTTCCGCCTTGTCTTGGGTGAACAGCTGCTTCTTTTTAGCCGGCGCAGCCTCCTTGGGCTCAAGGGCGTCGGTGCTAGTGGGCTGCGCCACCATGGCCACCCTGAAAACAAGCTGGAGCACATGCAGCGCATCCCTTGTGTCTCCTGACACGGCGAGGACGCCGCTGCTCACAGGCATCTTCATGAGGTTGTACGCCGGGTGAGTTGCTGCCATGAACTGAGCCAAGGACGGATAGCCGAGGATGGCGTTGTAGGGGAGGCCAATGGGGGCGATGTCGAAGTCGATCAGCTCCGTGCGGAAGTTGTCGCAGGTGCCGAAGGTCACTGGGAGGTGGATCTGTCCCAAGGAGGCGGTGGAACTGACTCCGACGCTCGAGAAAGGCCTGCTGGGTTGGAGCCGCTCCAGCGGCACGTGGAGGAGGCTGAAGGCCTCCACCGAGAGCATGTTGAGGCCAGCACCACCATCGATGAGGGTCCTAGTGACGGCCACTTGGCAGATGGTGGGGGTGCACAGCATCGGGAGCGCACCCGAACCAATGGGGTTAAAGGGGTGGTCCTTCGAGTCGAAGGTTAGATCGGCCTCGGGCGCCACCTAGCCCGGGGGGGGGGGGGCTTCTCTGCGCTTGGAGGCGGTGCTGATCCGGCGGGTGAACGGCTTGATGTGATGGCTCGAGGGTGGTGCCTGGGAGCCACCCAGGAGGGCTGCGACGACGGTGGCGCTGGTGCGGCGAAACGAGCGAGGAAGAGGTCGCGCAGCTCCTCCCAGGAGGTGACAGAGGCCGTTGGCAGGTGGAGGAGCCACGCACGTGGGATGCCAGTGAGGGCCATGGGTAACCAGTTGGCCATCACCCGGTCGTCGCCCCCGGCTCTGAGGACGGCCTCCTCGTACGCCAGCAGGAAAATCATTGGGTCCGTCGCGCCGTTGTAGCGCGGCGGCATCTTGGGCTTGAACTTGCGCGGCCACTGCACCTGTCGCAAGGTGGGGGCCAAGGCCCGGAGCCCCCTAGCCCCAGTGTTGGCATCCGTTGCTGGAGCGGACGACGCGTTGTCCGCCATGAGGGCGGGATGCGATGTCGGGGGAGAGCGGGTCGTCAGGAGGGAGGACTCCGGCGCACCCCCTACCTGGCGCGGCAAATGCCGGATTTCGGATTCCGGCAGACCCTTGAGGTTCGAACACTGGGGTGCGGGCGGAGATCTCTCCCCTACCGATCTACGTCCAATCTCCTCGCGTGATCTAAGCTGGAAACAACGAGCAACACAAGGGACACGAGGTTTATATTGGTTCGGGCCACCGTTGTGGTGTAATACCCTACTCCAGTGTGTGGTGTGGTGGATTGCCTCAGGGGCTGATGATGAACAGTACAAGGGAAGAATAGCCTCGCGAGAGGTGTTCTTGAGCTGGTGCGATGAACTGCTAGGGTGAGTTCAGTCGCCTCTCTCTCTCTCTCTCTGCTAGGGCTCTACCAGATTTCTAGATGTCCCTCTTTCACCCCCCTTGGTGTCATCTTCCTTCTTGATGTCTCTCTACTCTATGGTGGCTAGCTCTATTTATAGGGGCCCTGGGCCTCTTCCCAAATAATGAGCGGGAAGGGCGCCAACAATTGGCCATTTTGAAGGGGAACATCCAGTACAAGTTATCCTGACCAAAGGTGGTCTTCGGCTGCCAAAAGTACTGGTGATGACGCCGTCTTGGGCTCCATGGTGACCTCTGTCCTGCCGCTCTGCTATTCTTGGTATCGTTGCACCAGAATGGTAACCTTTGCCCGATGCCTTGGCCTGCGCTTGCCCCCTTTGCACCAAAGGGGAAACAAGGACACTGCGTAGGCCGGCGCCCGCCTGGTCTCGATCGTCATGGCTTGCATCACGGGTTCCTCGCGAGGTACCCCTGCCTTGATCTCTCCGCCTCCTCGCGAGCCTGCCTAATGAGGCTGCCTCTGAGGAAGCTTTCTATCATCCGCCTCGCGAGGCTTGGCCCCTCGCGAGGGTCTTGAGCTTGAGCTGATGAAGATGGGCCGCACTGGGCCCCACTTGAGCCACGCCGCAGGCAGGCAAGTCTGGGGACCCCCGTTCCCAGAACGCCGACATCGGGGACCCCCTAATCCAGGACTCCCTCATCTTCTTCCTCACACAACACGTGGTCATGCTGCGCGCCTTCGAGGGGTTGGCAGCTACATCGCCCATGGCCGTTGGGCGTGATCTCGAGGCTCGGCTCTGCATCCCACCCCACCAGCTACGGATGACGGCGCACTGTCCTGAGGACTTGCTAGTCATCTTCACCCAGCCGGCTCACCACACAAACGCCGTGTGCCGCGGCACCCTACGCGTCGACAACGCCAACTTCACCATCCTGCTGTGGTGCGAGGACGACCACGCCAGCTTCGCCACCTTCAATCTTCACATCTGCTGCATCATCGAGCACATGCCAATGCAGTACTGGTCCATCGAGGGGGCATGGGAGGTCTTCGGTGACAAGGTGCACATCGATCGCCTCGACAGCCACACGCTGTAGCGCGGCCACACCAAGACCTTTGCGTGCTGGGTCTGGGTGTGGGACATGGCGTTCATCCCCACCAGGAACACCTACTGGAAGCTTCCCCATGGCGCTAGCCATGTCGAGGAGATGGAGGGTTTCTCGTTGCCGGATCGCAGGGTTGCTCCTCCTCCGGGCGCAGCACGGTATGACCTCCTCATCCACATCGACCGCATTGAAGACTGGTCACCAAGATCACCATGCTCCTCCCACTCGGCGTAGAGTGGCCTGCCATCCTTCGGCTTCGACGACGACGACGACGCGCTGCCGCGCATCCACCCGGGGACCTGGACCATGCACGTCAAAGACGGTCAGCGCGAAGAGCGATAAAACTGGCACACCCGTGCCCCAGTGGCGGACACTGGGTGCCGAGGAATGCCACTCGGCGGCCCTAGGCGCGACCACGACAACTATGGGGCTGGAAGTAGATCCTGGAAGGACATGCTCCTGGGGCGTGGCCATGCTTACCATGAACGGGTCGAGGCGTCCTCTAAGGAGCGCCCCAACCATAGCCGCTCCCCTCTGGCGCATCACCGCTCCAGCAGCTCCAAGGGCCACAGGCGTTAGGGCGCGCGCCATGGATGGAAGAAGGGTGGAGCCAACGAGCATGGCGCAGCACCCCCTGCTACACCACCTGCTCAACCCTCCCCCAACGCACATGGTGACAACGTCGAGAAGTTCTTCTCCAAAGCCAAGAGGCCAATCAACGCCGGGGGGCAGGCGCACTGAGGACGCACTCCTCGACGCTAATATAGAGGCTACGCTGGTGGCCCCACTCGATTTCTCCGTCAAGGCTAAAGCAAAAGAGGATGACGCGGCGATGGCGATCCCAGACATCT
Source organism: Triticum aestivum (assembly GCF_018294505.1). Taxonomy (NCBI): domain Eukaryota; kingdom Viridiplantae; phylum Streptophyta; class Magnoliopsida; order Poales; family Poaceae; genus Triticum; species Triticum aestivum. The sequence goes on along the minus strand of NC_057800.1, from coordinate 517,549,797 downwards.
TCGGCCCCACCCTCTCTGGGCCGAACCTGGTGAGCTTCAGCTGCCGCACACCCACTGCTGCATCCATGGTGGCGGTGCAGCTGGGAGAAGTGACCAAACAAGTCTGCCAACTGGAAATCGAAGACTCTGGTGCTGCACCTCGCCGCCTCTTCATTACCCCCACCAGCACTATTGCCTCCACCGCCTTCCAAGCGTCGCTCTGCCCGGCCCAAGTCTTGCGCGACGTCTATGCCACTGCCCCGCCAGAGTGTGCGCTAGGCCGCGCAGAACAACACAACCCTGAAGGAAATATGCCCTAGAGGCAATAATAAAGTTATTATTTATTTCCTTATATCATGATAAATGTTTATTATTCATGCTAGAATTGTATTAACCAGAAACGTAATACTTGTGTGAATACATAGACAAACAAAGTGTCACTAGTATGCCTCTACTTGACTAGCTCGTTAATCGAAGATGGTTATGTTTCCTAACCATAGACATGAGTTGTCATTTGATTAACGGGATCACATCATTAGGAGAATGATGTGATTGACATGAACCATTCCATTAGCTTAGCACCCGATCGTTTAGTATGTTGCTATTGCTTTCTTCATGACTTATACATGTTCCTATGACTATGAGATTATGCAACTCCTGTTTACCGGAGGAACACTTTGTGTGCTACCAAACATCACAACGTAACTGGGTGATTATAAAGGTTCTCTACAGGTGTCTCCAAAGGTACATGTTGGGTTGGCGTATTTCGAGATTAGGATTTGTCACTCCGATTGTCGGAGAGGTATCTCTGGGCCCTCTCGGTAATGCACATCACTTAAGCCTTGCAAGCAATGCAACTAATAAGTTAGTTGCAACATGATGTATTACAGAACGAGTAAAGAGACTTGCCGGTAACGAGATTGAACTAGGTATTGAGATACCGACGATCGAATCTCGGGCAAGTAACATACCGATGACAAAAGGAACAAACGTATGTTGTTATGCGGTCTGAGCGATAAAGATCTTTGTAGAATATGTAGGAGCCAATATGAGCATCCAGGTTCCGCTATTGGTTATTGACCGGAGACGTGTCTCAGTCATGTCTACATTGTTCTCGAACCCGTAGGGTCTGCACGCTTAACGTTATGATGACAGTTTCATTATGAGTTTATATATTTTGATGTACCGAAGGTTGTTCAGAGTCCTAGATGTGATCACGGACTTGATGAGGAGCCTCGAAATGGTCGAGACATAAAGATCGATATATTGGACGGATATATTTGGACACTGGAAAGGTTCCGGGTGAGATTGGGACAATACCGGATCACCGGGAGGTTATCAGAACCCCCCGGGAGGTATATGGGCCTTATTGGGCCTTAGTTGAAAGGAGGGGAAAGGAGCAAGGGAGGGGGCGCCCCAACAAGCCCAATCCGAATTGGGAGGGGGGCCGGCCCCCCTTTCTTTCCTCCCTCCTTCCTCTTCCTTCCCTCTCCCACTCCTAATAGGAAAAAGGGGAGTCCTACTCCCGGTGGGAGTTGGACTCCCCCCTAGGGCGCACCACCCTCCTTGGCTGGCCCCCTCCTCCACTCCTTTATATACGGGGGCAGGGGGCACCCCATAGACACAACAGTTGATCATTGATCTCTTAGCCGTGTGCGGTGCCCCCCTCCACCATAGTCCTCGGTAATATTGTAGCGGTGCTTAGGCAAAGCCCTGCTACGGTAAAACATCAAGATCGTCACCACACCACCATGCTGACGGAACTCATCCCCGACACTTTGCTGGATCGGAGTCCGGGGATCGTCATCGAGCTGAACGTGTGCTAGAACTCGGAGGTGCCGTAGTTTCGGTGCTTGATTGGTCGGGCCGTGAAGATGTACGACTACATCAACCGCGTTGTGCTAACGCTTCCGCTTCCGGTCTATGAGGATATGTAGACAACATTCTCCCCTCTCGTTTCTATGCATCACTATGATCTTGCGTGAGCGTAGGAAAATTTTGAAATTACTACGTTCCCCAACAGTGGCATCAGAGCCTAGGTTTTATGCGTTGATGTTGTATGCACGAGTAGAACACAAGTGAGTTGTGGGCGATATAAGTCATACTGCTTACCAGGATGTCATACTTTGGTTCAGCGGTATTGTTGGATGAAGCGGCCCGGACCGACATTACGCGTACGCTTACGCGAGACTGGTTCTACCGATGTGCTTTGCACACAGGTGGCTAGCGGGTGTCAGTTTCTCCAACTTTAGTTGAACCGAGTGTGGCTATGCCCGGTTCTTGCGAAGGTTAAAACAACACCAACTTGACAAACTATCGTTGTGATTTTGATGCGTAGGTAAGAACAGTTCTTGCTAAGCCCGTAGCAGCCACGTAACACTTGCAACAACAAAGTAGAGGACGTCTAACATGTTTTGCAGGGCATGTTGTGATGTGATATGGTCAAGACATGATGCTAAATTTTATTGTATGAGATGATCATGTTTTGTAACCGAGTTATCGACAACTGGCAGGAGCCATATGGTTGTCGCTTTATTGTATGCAATGCAATCGCGCTGTAATGCTTTACTTTATCACTAAGCGGTAGCGATAGTCGTGGAAGCATAAGATTGGCGAGACGACAACGATGCTACGATGGAGATCAAGGTGTCGCGCCGGTGACAATGGTGATCATGACGATGCTTCAGAGATGGAGATCACAAGCACAACATGATGATGGCCATATCATATCACTTATATTGATTGCATGTGATGTTTATCTTTTATGCATCTTATCTTGCTTTGATTGATGGTAGCATTATAAGATGATCTCTCACTAAATTTCAAGATAAAAGTGTTCTCCCTGAGTATGCACCGTTGCCAAAGTTCGTCGTGCCCAGACACCACGTGATGATCGGGTGTGATAAGCTCTACGTCCATCTACAACGGGTGCAAGCCAGTTTTGCACACGCGGAATACTCAGGTTAAACTTGATGAGCCTAGCATATGCAGATATGGCCTCGGAATACTAAGACCGAAAGGTCGAGCATGAATCATATAGTAGATATGATCAACATAGTGATGTTCACCATTAAAAACTACTCCATTTCACGTGATGATCGGTTATGGTTTAGTTGATTTGGATCATGTGATCACTTAGAAGATTAGAGGGATGTCTTTCTAAGTGGGAGTTCTTAAGTAATATGATTAATTGAACTTAAATTTATCATGAACTTAGTACCTGATAGTATCTTGCTTGTTTATGTTTGATTGTAGATAGATGGCCCGTGCTGTTGTTCCGTTGAATTTTAATGCGTTCCTTGAGAAAGTAAAGTTGAAAGATGATGGTAGCAATTATATGGACTGGCTCCATAACTTGAGGATTATCCTCATTGCTGCACAGAAGAATTACGTCCTGGAAGCACCGCTGGGTGCCAGGCCTGCTGCTGGAGCAACACCAGATGTTATGAATGTCTGGCAAAGCAAAGCTGATGACTACTCGATAGTTCAGTGTGCCATGCTTTACGGCTTAGAATCGGGACTTCAACGACATTTTGAATGTCATGGAGCATATGAGATGTTCCAGGAGTTGAAGGTAATATTTCAAGAAAATGCCCGGATTGAGAGATATGAAGTCTCCAATAAGTTCTATAGCTGCAAGATGGAGGAGAACAGTTCTGTCAGTGAGCATATACTCAAAATGTCTGGGTATAATAATCACTTAATTCAACTGGGAGTTAATCTTCCGGATGATTGTGTCATTGACAGAAATCTCCAATCACTTCCACCTAGCTACAAGAGCTTTGTGATGAACTATAATATGCAAGGGATGGATAAGACAATTCCCGAGCTCTTCCCAATGCTAAAAGCTGCGGAGGTAGAAATCAAGAAGGAGCATCAAGTGTTGATGGTCAACAAGACCACTAGTTTCAAGAAAAAGGGCAAGGGGAAGAAGAAGGGGAACTTCAAGAAGAACAGCAAGCAAGTTGCTGCCCAGGAGAAGAAAGCCAAGTCTGGACCTAAGCCTGAAACTGAGTGATTCTACTGCAAGCAGACTGGTCACCGGAAGCGGAACTGCGCCAAGTATTTGGCGGATAAGAAGGATGGCAAGGTGAACAAAGGCATATATGATATACATGTTATTGATGTGTACCTTACTTGAGCTCGCAGTAGCACCTGGGTATTTGATACTGGTTCTTTTGCTAATATTTGCAACTCAAAACAGGGACTACGGATTAAGCGAACATTGGCAAAGGACGAGGTAACGATGCGCGTGGGAAATGGTTCCAAAGTCGATGTGATCGCAGTCGGCACGCTACCTCTACATCTACCATTGGGATTAGTATTAGACCTAAATAATTGTTATTTGGTGCCAGCGTTGAGCATGAACATTATATCTGGATCTTGTTTGATGTGAGACGGTTATTCATTTAAATCAGAGAATAATGGTTGTTCTATTTATATGAGTAATATCTTTTATGGTCATGCACCCTTGAAGAGTGGTCTATTTTTGATGAATCTCGATAGTAGTGATACACATATTCATAATGTTGAAGCCAAAAGATGCAGAGTTGATAATGATAGTGCAACTTATTTGTGGCACTGCCGTTTAGGTCATATCGGTGTAAAGCGCATGGAGAAACTCCATACTGATGGACTTTTGGAATCACTTGATTATGAATCACTTGGTACTTGCGAACCATGCCTCATGGGCAAGATGACTAAAACACCATTCTCCGGTACTATGGAGAGAGCAACAGATTTGTTGGAACTCATACGTACAGATGTATGTGGTCCAATGAATGTTGAAGCTCGTGGCGGATATCGTTATTTTCTCACCTTCACAGATGATTAAAGCAGGTATGGGTATATCTACTTAATGAAACATAAGTCTGAAACATTTGAAAAGTTCAAAGAATTTCAGAGTGAAGTTGAAAATCATCGTAACAAGAAAATAAAGTTTCTACGATCTAATCGTGGAGGAGAATATTTGAGTTACGAGTTTGGTTTACATTTGAAACAATGCGGAATAGTTTCGCAACTCACACCACCCGGAACACCACAACATAATGGTGTGTCCGAACATCGTAATCGTACTTTACTTGATATGGTGTGATCTATGATGTCTGTCGGTGTCAAAACCGGCGGATCTCAGGTAGTGGGTCCCGAACTATGCGTCTAGGCCAGATGGTAATAGGAGGCAGGGAACACGATGTTTTACCCAGGTTCGGGCCCTCTTGATGGAGGTAAAAACCTACGTCCTGCTTGATTAATATTGATGATATGGGTAGTACAAGAGTAGATCTACCATGAGATCAAGGAGGCTAAACCCTAGAAGCTAGCCTATGGTATGATTGCTGTATATGGAGTTGATTGCCTACGGACTACAACCCTCCGGTTTATATAGACACCGGATAGGGTTAGGGTTACACAGATTCGGTTACAATGGTAGGAGACCTTGAATATCCGCATCGCCAAGCTTGCCTTCCACGCCAAGGAAAGTCCCATCCGGACACGGGACGAAGTCTTCAATCTTGTATATTCATAGTCCAGGAGTCCGGCTGAAGGTATAGTCCGGCTACCCGAACACCCCCTAATCCAGGACTCCCTCAGTAGCCCCTGAACCATGCTTCAATGATGACGAGTCTGGCGCGCAAATTGTCTTCGGCATTGCAAGGCGGGTTCCTCCTCCAAGTCCTTCATAGAAGATCGTAAACACCAAGAGTAGTGTCCGGCTCTGCAAAATAAGCTTCCACATATTGCCATAGAGAGAATAATATTAACACAAATCAAATCTGCTGACGTATTCCGCAGTGTGTCATCACACTACGGCCAAGTCCTTTACTCGAATCGTTTTTACTTTTCCACCTCAGCATGTTTTGCAAGGCAGTTTCCTTGGCACGTCTTGTCAAAGCAGAGATCGTGTACCCCCTTTACGGGATTCTCATCAATACGGACGTGGGTAACCCAACCGTGCCATTTATCACGGCGCTTGGGAGGCAAGCGAGTTTTACTAGGCTGGTGGGGACGCACAACCACATCCGCCCATATAAGGGGATAAGGATCCACCTTTTTACCTACGCCTTCTTCCTCCTTTGCCTATCCATCTCCTGCGCACTCGAGCTCCAGCGCCCAAGCCCGCACTTCCCACCTCAACCTTCTCCAGCAATGTGCGGAGCGGGAGGCAAGTGGATGGTCTCCTCCGCTATGGAGGGCCATGTCAAGAAGCTAAGGAAGGCCGGATACCTGTCCAAGGACATCGCGCACCGGCTTCCCGAAAAGGGGCAACTCCTCCCCACCCCAAGGCCCCATGAGAGGGTAGTATTTCTTCCCCACTTCCTCTGCGGACTGGGTTTTCCACTCCACCCATTTGTCCGGGGGCTCATGTTCTACTACGGCCTGGATTTCCACGATCTGGCCCCGAACTTCATCCTCAACATCTCGGCGTTTATCGTCGTGTGCGAGGCTTTCCTCCGCGTCCACCCTCATTTCGGCCTCTGGCTCAAGACCTTCAACGTCAAGCCCAAGGTGGTGCGCGGCAGCCAGGCGGAGTGCGGAGGCGCCATGGCGGGAGAGATGGCCAACGTCCTATGGTTCGAGGGCTCTTTTGTGGAGACCCTAAAGGGGTGGCAATCCGGGTGGTTTTACATCACCGATCCACGCGATCTGAACTGGATCGCAGCCCCCGAGTTCCGATCCGGACCCCCCACGCGGCTTATGTCCTGGAAAGAGACGGGCCTGTCATGGGGTGACGAAAAAGAGGTAACCGGATTGCAAACATGCATCCAGTCCCTGGTGAACAAGCCAATCTGGCTTGTTAATGTAATCCAGGTTATGCTCGTCCGCTGGATCCTCCCGTGCCAACAACGGGATTTTAATCTATGGGAGGTCGACCCGGCGCAGCACCAAACCCTTAGCAGGCTCTTCGACATGACGTACGAAGATGCCTGGAAGGTGCTATTCAAGGGCGCCGAGGCTCCCGCATCCGCTTTCGCGGACCGTGGATACAGCTCGCAGCGTCACGCTAGCGAGGTAGGCTATCTTCACCTTTTACAGGATGTTCAGCTTTTTTCATAGTTTAACTCTATGCGGGATCTAAACTCCCTTACCTTTGACAGGCTTGGCGGGCGATATCCGGACTGATTAACTGTCTGGCTCCGCTTCCCGAAGACCCAGCCCCAGCTCTACTAGTGAAGCTGCTGGCTCCGGCACCTTATGTGGTGCCGGAAAAGAAGGCCAAGAAGAAGAAGACCACATGGACTCGAAAGAGTGCCTGCAACGTGGTGGTGTCGGACTCGTCATCTGACGAGTCCGAGACGCCCTCCTCCCGCGAAAACGGGGAGGAGGAAGAAGAAAGCTCTCCCCCCTCAGCGGAGGGAGGAGAGAAGAGGAAGGCCGCCCCAACGGGGGAGGCCGAGGGGTCTAGGAAAAGGAAGACCCCTCCGCCGGACTACGCCCCCAACACCGAAGAGGGCAAAGAGGAGTGGCCAAACAGGGCCAAGCGTCCGGCGAAATCGTAAGTTCGGATATCAGAATAACTCATGATGTTCCTTTGTTGCACAGCTTTCCCTAATGTCGAATGTAATTATGCAGTCCGCCCCGGGCCGAATTTGACGAATCGTCGGGCGGCTCCCTGGACTCATCGGATGTGAACTCAGTTCCGCCCGCTGTCTCCCCCCGCACTGCAGACGACGCCGAAGTGGTGTCGCGACAAGCTCCGGGGCAGGAGGTGGTCCCGGAGGAGCCGCAAGGCAACCTCCCGGACTCCAGGAGTGAAAGGGATAAGGCCCCCCAGGGCTCCAAGTCTGGCTTTGTGCCGGACACCGCGCCGGCATCTTCCATAGTTCCGGACCGCGGTAGGCGAACTCCTTCCAAGAGGAGCAAGCCTTCTGAGCCGGCGGCCTACGTCCAACCGGAGGTGCCGGACAATCTGCTGGAGGTGCTTGACGGCGCCTCCATCGACGAGGGGCATCGTACTATTATGAGTACGGTGATCTAGAAGGTTCAGTCCGCCAAGAGCAGACTGACTGAAGCTTGCGCTAGCCTTCTAACAGGCTTCGAGGTAAGTGAAAATATGTAAAAATATTACTGCATAGACAGTAGCCCCTGATGCTCTGTTTGGCGTTCGGAAAGAAAAGCCGAATAGAAGATCTATTAAATTTCACAGGAGTCTAACAAAAAAAGAGTCAATATGCGTATGCAGGCTTCGCTGCTATCCACCGCCGCACTGACTGCGGAGGTGGGTGTCCTGAAGCAGGACTTCGAGCAGACCGAGCAAGAGCTCGGCCTTGCCAAGCGGCGGCTCGAGGAGAAAGAAGGTAAGAAATACCTTATAGAAAAAGTGCCTATAAAAAGGCTTGGTTGCAAAAAAAATAACAGGACTGTACTGCTTATTGTAGGGGCCACGACTGAGGTGGCGACCCTTAAGCAGGCACTGTCTGAGGCCGAAAAGAAAACGGCCGCGGAGCGCACCGAGTGAGATAGACTTGGGGCTCAGGTCGGCGAGGTGCAGCAAGAGCTTCAGGCTCTCATGAAAAAACATGAGAGTTTGGAGCTTGAGTCAAAGGCGCAAGCATCCAAGCTCGCGACGGCCCTTGAGACTGCCAAGTCTGCCAAGGCTGAAGCCCAAAAGGCCCTCCAAGAGTTGGAGGAGATGAGGAAGATAGCAGCGGGTAAGGCATTCTTCATGCAAAGCAGAAATATAAAAGTAAACTACTTGTTACTTACCCGAATCCGGAGCTCTCCAGGGGCATTCGCAGATCTTCCCCGCAGCGTATCCGATGCCGCCGCATTCTACCGAGCTGAAGAGGGCAGCTCGACGGAGAAGGTGTTCTGGTCTCAGTATTCTAAGGCCGAACACCCTGTGCCTTTGAGCGACCAGCTGAAACAGCTGGTCGAGCTCCACAAGGCGGCCGAACAGGCCATGAAGGGCTTCATAGTTCGGCTGTGGCCCAGAGAGGCCCTGCCTGGGAGCTATTTCGGGCTGGTGCGGCGGCTGGTGGAGGCCTGTCCGAGGCTCGAGGTCATCAAGCGCTCCGTCTGCATCGAAGGTGCCCGTCGGGCCCTTGCCCGTGCACAGGTGCACCGGGGTAAGCTGGACGGTGAGAAGGTTGTGAAGGACGGGCCGCCGCCGGGGAAGGAGCATCGCAAGCCCGAGAACTACTACAAGGATGTTCTTGCAGGTGCCCGCCTTGTGATGGATGAATGTACCAAGGATGTGATTTTTGAATGAACTCGCTCGTGTTTATCCTGTGCGCTGAAAACGTGTTCATATGCGCTAAGAAATGCTTATTGAATTTAAAATATTACTTTCTGTGTGGCCGTTTATCAAAAAATTGAGAGATGGCCAGTCGTCGGCTTCTGCCCCCATGCCACTAGTTCTGGGGTGTTCGGGATAAACCTGAGCGCTCTTTTTCCCATAGTTGGGTCCTTCGAGGGAGGCGCTCAGCACAACGAACTAGGCAATCGGACTATAATGCTTGAACACTCTCACTTAGCCATAGAACTCTATAATTTTAAATTTCGGCGAAGCCCCTAGTTCGAAAGACCGAGTTCGGGGCGCTATCCACGCCTTGGCCAGACAAAGCCAGCTCCTCGCTCGAAGCGGCATAAGTCTTTAGGGACTCGAAAAACCTCTCGAACAGCGACCAGTCTCTCGCCTCATCATGACAGTCAGTTTTAGCTTTCTCCACTGAGGTGCTTTACCCAGCTGAACCGGGGCACAATCGCAGTGGTTCTCCTAGTGCTACCATAGCCGATAGAGCAGAACGTAAGGCACCAAAACATAGGAGCCGGGCAAACCCAACTATTGACCCAAATCATGATTGGGAGCCGATGCATATAGTGCTATAAGTTCGGGGTGCCGCACTTGTGAAAGTGTACGGACTTCTCACACCATTATGAGGGGTACTGAAGCCCATGGCGTGTTTTCCGTACCATGGTGTACGGGTGCAATCATGTCATTTAATAAACATATATGTGAAAAGAGGATAATGCAAAAAATAGACAAAAAGCTAAGCATTGTTTATAGAGAGGCTATTTATCAAAGCCGAACGATACAAATAGTGCGGTAAGCAAAAGATATTGGACTATTCAGTATGTCCTGACCAGGGGCAGGCCGCGGAATTGTATTTAAAACAGGTATACCGCTCGTAATAGAGACCACCTGGGAGTTCCATAATGCGGCATGGCTTGTCTGCCTCCCTGGATCTTGCATCGTTTGTGCGGCAGTCGAATTGCCGAATAGGTCATCCGAAGTATGGAGTCCTGAAAGTAAGAAAGAATTAAAAAAAGAATCCGGCAGCCCCTAGTACGTTTTAAGCCGTATTTTGGGCGTGTCGTTATTGTGCCCCTTCCCCTGTGCCCATGGTATTTCAAGGGCGTAGTTATGTACGCGAGGTACTGGTTTCGCTATGTCGCGAAAGTTGGGGTTGGGGCCGCATTGCTATGCTTGCTCAGAGTGTGCCAGGCGGTCCTGCTTTGGGTTACTCCGGGCGCGCTTGGCAGTGTCTGGCTTTTTAATGGACGGACTGGAGAATTGCCTGAGAAGGCTACTTTGTACCTCCGCTGCGAGAGCTTCCGTATGCTCCTCCGTACGGAGGGAGCATTCGGTGTTTCCGTTGACCGTAATTACTCCTCGAGGGCCTGGCATCTTGAGCTTGAGATATGCGTAGTGCGGAACCGCATTGAACTTTGCGAATGCGGTTCGTCCGAGTAGGGTGTGATAGCCACTGTGAAACGGGACTATATCGAAGATTAACTCTTCGCTTCGGAAATTGTCCGGGGATCCGAAGACCACGTCAAGTGTTACTGAGCCTGTACAGTTGGCTTCTACACCTGGTATAACGCCTTTAAAGGTCGTTCTTGTGGGCTTAATCCTTGAGGGATCTATGCCCATTTTCCGCACTGTATCCTGATAAAGCAGGTTTAGGCTACTGCCGCCGTCCATGAGGACTCTTGTGAGATGAAATCCGTCGATGATTGGGTCGAGAACCAATGCGGCGAAGCCGCCATGACGGATGCTAGTGGGATGGTCCCTTCGATCAAAAGTGATCGGGCAGGAGGACCATGGGTTGAACTTTGGGGCGACTGGCTCCATCGCGTATACGTCCCGTAGCGCACGCTTCCGCTCCCGCTTGGCAATGTGGGTTGCGTATATCATGTTCACCGTCTGCACTTGTGGGGGAAAGCCCTTCTGTCCATTGTTGTTCGGCGGCTTGGGCTCCTCGTCGTCGCTGTGCAGCCCCTTGTCTCTGTTTTCGGCCCTTAACTTGCCTGCCTGCTTGAACACCCGACAATCCCTGTTAGTGTGATTGGCTGGCATTTCGGGGGTGCCATGTATCTGGCACAAGCGATCGAGTATTCGTTCCAAACTGGACGGGCCCTGAGTATTCTTTTTGAATGGCTTTTTCCGCTGACCGGATTTATAGCCTTTGAATCCGGCATTGACTGCCGTGTCTTCATTGCTGTCGCTGTTAACGCGGCGTTTTTGCTTATTCCGATGTGTCCTGCCACTTTTGTCCTTGGTATCCAAATTACCAGGGTTCTTTGATAAGTTGTTACTGCGAGCTAGCCAGCTGTCTTCTCCCGCGCAAAAGCGGGTCATGAGTGTCGTGAGGGCTGCCATGGACTTCGGCTTTTCCTATCCCAGGTGCCGGGCAAGCCACTCGTCACGGATGTTATGCTTGAAGGCTGCTAGGGCCTCTGCGTTCGGACAGTCGACTATCTAGTTTTTCTTTGTTAGGAACCGTGTCCAGAATTGTCTGGCTGATTCCTCTGGCTGCTGAATTATGTGGCTTAAGTCGTCGGCATCCGGCGGTCGCACGTAAGTGCCCTGGAAGTTGTCGAGGAATGCGGCTTCCAGGTCCTCCCAAGAACCGATTGAGTCTGCTGGCAAGTTGTTAAGCCAATGCCGGGCCGGTCCTTTAAGTTTGAGCGGGAGGTATTTGATGGCGTGTAGATCATCACCGCGTGCCATGTGGATGTGAAGGAGATAATCCTCGATCCATACCGCCGGATCTGTTGTGCCATCGTATGATTTGATGTTTACGGGTTTGAAACCCTCCTGGATTTTATGATCCATTACTTCATTCGTGAAGCATAGCGGGTGTGCGGCGCCTCTGTACTGGGCTATATCATGATGCAGCTCGGAAGAGCTATGTCTGTTGCGTTCGGCCCGACCCGATTTGTTGTATCCGGAGTGAAGATCATTGTCACATGCCGTAGGGCGCCTGCGCGATCTGTAGATCGATCTTGTTTGTCTTGCCTTATCCTCCAGTATGTCTCGCAGGTCGGGCGCATTTTCCCGTGCCTTAGTTGAGCGGCGTCGGGGCATGGCTTGGGTGGAGGGCCGAGAGGCCTCTCTGTCGCGGCCGCGAGGTGGCCGGTCTGCCATGTCATGCGCTGGTGATGTAGGTGCTTCCTCCTCTGATCGGGGTAGCGGCCTGCGCTTCGGGTAACTCTTGGAGGGGCGTTCGAGTTCATACTCTTCGGCCGCAAGGACTTCAGTCCATCTGTCAGCTAGCAAATCTTGGGCAGCTCTAAGCTGTTGCTGCTTTTTCTTGAGGCTGCTTGCCGTGGCTAAAAGCCTGCGTTTAAAACGCTCTTGTTCGGCGGGGTCTGATGGTATGAGGAATTCGTCGTCATCGAGGCTTGCCTTGTCTTCGGAGGGAGGCGTATAGTTATCATCCTCGGCCTCTCGGTCTGCCGCTCTCTCATGGGGGCTGGCTTCTCCATCTTCCTGTGCTGAATCTTGCTGAGGTGGGTGTTCTTTGGCGCTATCTGGGGTAGTATTATCTCCCGTGTCGGGATCACCGTTTTTGCTTTGGCGGGATTTAGAGCGGCGCCGCTGACGCCGGCGCTTTGGCTGTTTCTTGGGGGCGTCATCCCCCACTGTTCCATCGCCATCTCCATCTTTTGGAGTATCCACCATATATATGTCATATGACGAGGTGGCCTTCCAGCGCCCTACAGGTGCTGGTTCCTGTTCGTCTCCTACATCGTCGTCCATGCCGTCGGTGTCTTCGGAGCTGAAGTCAAGCATGTCGGTTAGATCGTCGACAGTGGCTACAAAGTGGGTGGTGGGTGGGCTTTGAATTTCCTCATCATCCGTATCCCACCCTCGCTGACCGTAGTCCGGCCAGGGCTCTCCTGATAAAGAGAGAGACTTAAGAGAATTCAGGATGTCGCCAAAAGGCGAGTGCTGAAAGATGTCTGCGGTGGTGAACTCCATTATCGGCGTCCAATCAGATTCGATTGGCAAGGGCGCGGGGGGTTCGGAGTCCGGGGAGGAGTCCGAATCCTCGGAGTCACGGGTCGTGCAGAGTGCGGGGCTAGCGTTCGGCTCGATCGCTTTCGGGATTGCAGCCCCCGAGGTGACGTCCAACCGCTCATCCTCGATTGGCGCAATAGGCTCCGAGTTATGGGTCGGAACCGATGCGTGTGCGGCCTCCAGGACACTGTCCGGGGGCAGAGCTAGATCATGCCCCTCAAGATAGTGCGGCGCGCTTGGCCGTGGCTCGAGTCCGTCAAAGATCAAGTCTCCGCAGATGTCAGCCGTGTAGTTTAAGCTTCCAAACCTGACTTGATGGCCAGGGGCGTAGCTTTCGATCTGCTCCAGGTGGCCGAGCGAATTGGCCCGCAGAGCGAAGCCGCCGAAGACGAAGATCTGTCCGGGGAGCAAAGTCTCACCCTGGACCGCATCATTGTTGATGATCAAAGGAGCCATCGGGCCTAAAGGCGACGACATAGAGGAACTCTCAATGAAAGCACCAATGTCGGTGTCAAAACCGGCGGATCTCGGGTAGTGGGTCCCGAACTATGTGTCTAGGCCGGATGGTAATAGGAGGTAGGGAACACGATGTTTTACCCAGGTTTGGGCCCTCTTGATGGAGGTAAAACCCTACGTCCTGCTTGATTAATATTGATGATATGGGTAGTACAAGAGTAGATCTACCACGAGATCAAGGAGGCTAAACCCTAGAAGCTAGCCTATGGTATGATTGTTGTATATGGAGTTGATTGCCTACGGACTACAACCCTCCGGTTTATATAGACACCGGATAGGGTTAGGGTTACACAAAGTCGGTTACAATGGTAGGAGACCTTGAATATCCGCATCGCCAAGCTTGCCTTCCACGCCAAGGAAAGTCCCATCCGGACACGGGACGAAGTCTTCAATCTTGTATCTTCATAGTCCAGGAGTCCGGCTGAAGGTATAGTCCGGCTACCCGAACACCCCCTAATCCAGGACTCCCTCAATGTCTCTTACAGATTACCGCTATCGTTTTGGGGTTATGCTTTAGAGACGGCCGCATTCACGTTGAATAGGGCACCATCAAAATCCGTTGAGACGACGCCTTATGAACTATGGTATGGCAAGAAACCAAAGTTGTCATTTTTGAAAGTTTGGGGCTGCGATGCTTATGTGAAAAAGCTTCAACCTGATAAGCTTGAACCCAAATCGGAGAAATGTGTCTTCATAGGATACCCGAAGGAACCTGTTGGGTACACCTTCTATCACAGATCCGAAGGCAAGACATTTGTTGCTAAGAATGGATCCTTTCTAGAGAAGGAGTTTCTCTCGAAAGAAGTGAGTGGGAGGAAAGTAGAACTTGATGAGGTAACTGTACCTGCTCCCTTATTGGAAAGTAGTACATCACAGAAATCGGTTTCTGTGACACCTACACCAATTAGTGAGGAAGCTAATGATGATGATCATGAAACTTCCGAACAAGTTACTACTGAACCTCGTAGATCAACCAGAGTAAGATCCGCACCAGAGTGGTACGGTAATCCTGTTTTGGAAGTCATGCTACTAGATCATGATGAACCTACGAACTATGAAGAAGCGATGGTGAGCCCAGATTCCGCAAAATGGCTTGAAGCCATGAAATCTGAGATGGGATCCATGTATGAGAACAAAGTGTGGACTTTGGTTGACTTGCCCGATGATCGGCAAGCAATTGAGAATAGATGGATCTTCAAGAAGAAGACTGACGCTGACGGTAATGTTACTGTCTACAAAGCTCGACTTGTCGCAAAAGGTTTTTGACAAGTTCAAGGGATTGACTACGATGAGACCTTCTCACCCGTAGCGATGCTTAAGTCTGTCCGAATCATGTTAGCAATTGCCGCATTTTATGATTATGAAATTTGGCAGATGGATGTCAAAACTGCATTCTTAAATGGATTTCTGGAAGAAGAGTTGTATATGATGCAGCGGGAAGGTTTTGTCGATCCAAAGGGAGCTAACAAAGTGTGCAAGCTCCAGCGATCCATTTATGGACTGGTGCAAGCATCTCAGAGTTGGAATAAACGCTTTTATAGTGTGACAAAACATTTGGTTTTATACAGACTTTTGGAGAAGCCTGTATTTACAAGAAAGTGAGTGGGAGCTCTGTAGCATTTATGATATTATATGTGGACATATTGCTAATCGGAAATGATATAGAATTTCTGGATAGCATAAAGGGATACTTGAATAAGAGTTTTTCAATGAAAGACCTCGGTGAAGCTGCTTACATATTGGGCATTAAGATCTATAGATATAGATCAAGACGCTTAATTGGACTTTCACAAAGCACATACCTTGACAATGTTTTGAAGAAGTTCAAAATGGATCAAGCAAAGAAAGGATTCTTGCCTGTGTTACAAGGTGTGAAGTTGAGTAAGACTCAATGCCCGACCACTGCAGAAGATAGAGAGAAAATGAAAGATGTTCCCTATGCTTCAGCCATAGGCTCTATCATGTATGCAATGCTGTGTACCAGACCTGATGTGTGCCTTGCTATAAGTCTAGCAGGGAGGTACCAAAGTAATCCAGGAGTGGATCACTGGACAGCGGTCAAGAACATCCTGAAATACCTGAAAAGGACTATGGATATGTTTCTCATATATGGAGGTGACAAAGAGCTCATCGTAAATGGTTACGTTGATGCAAGCTTTGACACTGATCCGGACGATTCTAAATCGCAAACCGGATACGTATTTACATTAAACGGTGGAGCTGTCAGTTGGTGCAGTTCTAAACAAAGCGTCGTGGCGGGATCTACATGTGAAGCGGAGTACATAGCTGCTTCGGAAGTAGCAAACGAAGGAGTCTGGATGAAGGAGTTCATATCCGATCTAGGTGTCATACCTAGTGTATTGGGTCCAAACACATCAAGAGACGCTTCAATTCCATCCGGGATCTAGTCCAGGTGGGAGACATAGAGATTTGCAAGATACATACGGATCTGAATGTAGCAGACCCATTGACTAAGCCTCTTCCACGAGCAAAACATGATCAGCACCAAGGCTCCATGGGTGTTAGAATCATTACTGTGTAATCTAGATTATTGACTCTAGTGCAAGTGGGAGACTGAAGGAAATATGCCCTAGAGGCAATAATAAAGTTATTATTTATTTCCTTATATCATGATAAATGTTTATTATTCATGCTAGAATTGTATTAACCGGAAACGTAATACTTGTGTGAATACATAGACAAACAAAGTGTCACTAGTATGCCTCTACTTGACTAGCTCGTTAATCGAAGATGGTTATGTTTCCTAACCATAGACATGAGTTGTCATTTGATTAACGGGATCACATCATTAGGAGAATGATGTGATTGACATGACCCATTCCATTAGCTTAGCACCCGATCGTTTAGTATGTTGCTATTGCTTTCTTCATGACTTATACATGTTCCTATGACTATGAGATTATGCAACTCCCATTTACCGGAGGAACACTTTATGTGCTACCAAACGTCACAACGTAACTGGGTGATTATAAAGGTGCTCTACAGGTGTCTCCAAAGGTACATGTTGGGTTGGCGTATTTCGAGATTAGGATTTGTCACTCCGATTGTCGGAGAGGTATCTCTGGGCCCTCTCGGTAATGCACATCACTTAAGCCTTGCAAGCAATGAACTAATAAGTTAGTTGTAAGATGATGTATTACAGAATGAGTAAAGAGACTTGCCAGTAACGAGATTGAACTAGGTATTGAGATACCAACAATCGAATCTCGGGCAAGTAACATACCGATGACAAAAGGAACAAAGTATGTTGTTATGTGGTCTGACCGATAAAGATCTTCGTAGAATATGTAGGAGCCAATATGAGCATCCAGGTTCCGCTATTGGTTATTGACCGGAGACGTGTCTCGGTCATGTCTACATTATTCTCGAACCCGTAGGGTCCGCACGCTTAACATTACGATGACAGTTTCATTATGAGTTTATATATTTTGATGTACCTAAGGTTGTTCGGAGTCCCGGATGTGATCACGGACTTGACAAGGAGTCTCGAAATGGTCGAGACATAAAGATCGATATATTGGATGACTATATTTGGACACCGGAAAGGTTCCGGGTGAGATTGGGACAATACCGGATCACCGGGAGGTTATCAGAACCCCCCGGGAGGTATATGGGCCTTATTGGGCCTTAGTGGAAAGGGTGGGAAAGGAGCAAGGGAGGGGGCGCCCCCCCAAGCCCAATCCGAATTGGGAGGGGGGCCGGCCCCCCTTTCCTTCCTCCCTCCTTCCTCTTCCTTCCCTCTCCCACTCCTAATAGGAAAAAGGGGAGTCCTACTCCCGGTGGGAGTTGGACTCCCCCCTAGGGCACGCCACCCTCCTTAGCCGGCCCCCTCCTCCACTCTTTTATATACGGGGGCAGGGGGCACCCCATAGACACAATAGTTGATCATTGATCTCTTAGCCGTGTGCGGTGCCCCCCTCCACCATAGTCCTCGATAATATTGTAGTGGTGCTTAGGCGAAGCCCTGCGACGGTAAAACATCAAGATCGTCACCACGCCGTCGTGCTGACGGAACTCATCCCCGACACTTTGCTGGATCGGAGTCCGGGGATCGTCATCGAGCTGAACGTGTGCTAGAACTCGGAGGTGCCGTAGTTTCGATGCTTGATCGGCCGGGCCATGAAGACGTACGACTACATCAACCGCGTTGTGCTAACGCTTCCGTTTCCGGTCTACGAGGGTACATAGACAACACTCTCCCCTCTCCTTGCTATGCATCACCATGAT
This sequence comes from Triticum aestivum, assembly GCF_018294505.1. Classification (NCBI taxonomy): domain Eukaryota; kingdom Viridiplantae; phylum Streptophyta; class Magnoliopsida; order Poales; family Poaceae; genus Triticum; species Triticum aestivum. The sequence continues at coordinate 517,531,805 of NC_057800.1, read as the reverse complement.
CTTGCGTGTGCGTAGGAAAATTTTGAAATTACTATGTTCCCCAACAAACCCCTGTGGCCCAACGCGCCACGCTTCGTCTGGTGAAGGGGTTGGGGCTGCTGGGGCCCAAGGAAAAGATGACAGCTAGGGCGCGATGACCCACAAGTATATGGGATCTAGCTCTTTTCGATAAGTAAGAGTGTCAAACCCAATGAGGAGTAGAAGGAAATGACAAGTGGTTTTCACCAAGGTAATATCTGCAAGTGCTGAAATTGTAAGTAACAGAGTAGTTTGATAGCAAGATATTTTGTAATGAGCAAGTAATGATAATAGTAACAAAAGTGCAGCAAGGTAGCCCAACCCTTTTGAGGCAAAGGACGGGCCTAAACGGTCTCTTATAATAAGCAAATCATTCTTGAGGGTACACGGGAATTTCATCTAGTCACTTTTATCATGTTGATTCGATTCGTGTTCGCTACTTTGATAATTTGATATGTGGGTGGACCGGCGCTTAGGTGTTGTTCTTACTTGAACAAACCTCCTACTTATGATTAACCCCCTCGCAAGCATCCACAACTATGAGAAAAGTATTAAGGATAAATCCTAACCATAGCATTAAACTTTTGGATCCAATCGGTCCCTTACGGAATAGCGCATAAACTAGGGTTCAAGCTTTTATCACTCTCGCAACCCATCATCTAATAATTACTCCACAATGCATTCCCTTAGGCCCAAATATGGTGAAGTGTCATGTAGTCGACGTTCACATGACACCACTAAGGGAATCACAACATACATAATAACAAAATATCGAACACATATCAAGTTCACATGATTACTTGCAACATGATTTCTCTCGTGATCTCAAGAACAAAAGTAACTACTCACAAATGTTAATCATGCTCAAGATCATAGGGGTATTAAATAGCATATTGGATATGAACATATAATCTTCCACCAAATAAACCATATAGTAATCAACTACAAGATGTAATCAACACTACTAGTCACCCACAAGCACCAATCACTACTGCAGGATGCTGCTAACGCGACACTACGATCAAAGACCCTTTCACGAAAATGTGTGCGATGCATTTATCACAAACGGGGATGTAAAAAACCCGTCAAAAAAGGTGCAAAACGTTTGCAATGGAGGATGCATCAAACACGATTCAGATTTTAGTTGCGTGTGCGATCCAGGGCATATTGTTCAGTCCAATGAACCGTTTGTGATGAGGTGGAACAGAAGAAACGGGCAGCCTAATGAAGGCGTGTGCGATGTACAACATATGGTTCACTCGGATGAACTGTTTGTGATTAGGCGACACAAAAGAAACGGTCAGCCAGATCAAGGTGTGTGCGATGTACAACATACAGTTCACTCAGATGAACTGTTTGTGATTAGGCAACACAAAAGAAATGGTCAGCCAGATCAAGGAGTGTGCGATGTACGACATGTGGTTCACCCGGATGAACTGTTTGCGTTGAGACAAGAGAAACGGTTCAGTATAACAAACACCATAAATATTGCAAGGTTCAAATTCAAAGGTTACAACGCCCAAATTCAAACATTTCAAACCGCGTAATTTCTGAAAAGGGATCAGCCGCTGACAAGTCATGTATGGGTTTGACACAATAACTTCCAATTGCTTTCCATATGCTCTTCCAATACGAAGTTTGGCATTTTTGGAGTGATACGTCTCCAACGTATCTATAATTTTTGATTGTTCCATGCTATTATATTATCTGTTTTGGATGTTTATGGGATTTATTATGCACTTTTATATTATTTTTGGGACTAACCTATTAACCCAGAGCCCCGTGCCAGTTTCTGTTTTTTCCTTCTTTTAGAGTATCGCAGAAAAGGAAAATCAAACGGAGTCCAATTGACCTAAAACTTCACGGAACTTATTTTTGGACCAGAAGAAGCCCACGGAGTATCGGAGTTGGACCAGGAGAGTCCCGGGCTGCCCACGAGGGTGGGGGCGCGCCCCCTGCCTCGTGGACAGCCCGGAGGTCCACCGACGTACTTCTTCCTCCCATATATACCCATATACCCTAAAAACTTCGGGGAGCACAATAGATCGGGAGTTCCGCTGCTAGAAGCCTCCATAGCCACTGAAACCCAATCTAGACCCATTCCGGCACCCTGCCGGAGGGGGAATCCCTCTCTGGTGGCCAGCTTCATCATCCCGGCGCTCTTCATGACGAGGAGGGAGTAGTTCCCGCTCGGGGCTGAGGGTATGTACCAGTAGCTATGTGTTTGATCTCTCTCTCTCTCTCTCTCGTGTTCTTGAGGTGGTACGATCTTGATGTATCGGGAGCTTTGCTATTATAGTTAGATTTTATGATGTTTCTCCCCCTCTACTCTCTTGTAATGGATTGAGTTTTCCTTTGAAGTTATCTTATCGGATTGAGTCTTTAAGGATTTGAGAACACTTGATGTATGTCTTGCGTGGGATACCTGTGGTGACAATGGGGTATTCTATGATCCACTTGATGTAAGTTTTGGTGATCAACTTGCGGGTTTCGTGACCTTGGGAATCTATGCATTGGGGTTGGCACACGTTTTGTCTTGACTCTCCGGTAGAAAGTTTGGGGCACTCTTTGAGGTTCTATGTGTTGGTTGAATAGATGAATCTGAGATTGTGTGATGCATATCGTATAATCATACCCACGGATACTTGAGGTGACATTGGAGTATCTAGGTGACATTAGGGTTTTGGTTGATTTGTGTCTTAAGGTGTTATTCTAGTACGAACTCTAGGGCTGTTTGTGACACTTATAGGAATAGCCCAACGGATTGATTGGAAAGAATAACGTTGAGGTGGTTTCGTACCCTACTATAATCTCTTCGTTTGTTCTCCGCTATTAGTGATTTTGGAGTGACTCTTTGTTGCATGTTGAGGGATAGATTATGTGATCCAATTATGTTATTATTGTTGAGAGGACTTGCACTAGTGAAAGTATGAACCCTAGGCCTTGTTTCAACGCATTGCAATACCATTTACGCTCACTTTTATCATTAGTTACCTTGCTGTTTTTATATTTTCAGATTACAAAAACCTATATCTACTATCCATATACCACTTGTATCACCATCTCTTCGCCGAACTAGTGCACCTATACAATTTACCATTGTATTGGGTTTGTTGGGGACACAAGAGACTCTTTGTTATTTGGTTGCAGGGTTGTTTGAGAGAGACCATCTTCATCCTATGCCTCCTACGGATTGATAAACCTTAGGTCATCCACTTGAGGGAAATTTGCTACTGTCCTACAAACCTCTGCACTTGGAGGCCCAACAACATCTACAAGAAGAATGTTGTGTAGTAGACATCATGGAGGCACTTCCATTCCGCAGTACCAGCCGCCTCTGATAATCATACCATTGATCTTTCCTAGTTAAATGCGTGTTCAACCTCAGTACCCTCAGCACCTTTGCTCTAGCAAGAAAGAACATGGCGAGTGTAATCTACGGTGGGGTCCCTCGGTAGGATTTCAAAGTAATATTTGAGAGATGCAGAACATCTTCCACCAGGCCTAATATGTACTACAAAAGAAGAGAACGTGTTAGTGCCTACATGCAGTTTTGAACACTGCTACACGCCCATTTGGTTTGCAGGATTTGTAAAATGCACCAACGTGCCATCTTCGATCTGTCATGATTAACATGTGCATTAATTTGATTACAATCTAGAAACATGTAGCCTTCTTCACAAGAGGTTGGATTGGATGAAAAATTCCCTAAGAAAATTAGTACAGATGAATCCAAAGGAGAAATGCTTATCGACGATTGTAACCATATGAATGAAGCAACCAATATGGGGTGGGGGTGTATATCCTAAAATCCTCCAAAATTCCTTCAGAAATCGTAGTACATAGTCATTGTAAACTTGGGAAAGGTGCAAAAAATTGAACTCCCTTATGGTTAACATTTAACAGGAAAGGAACATCACCTCGATATACAGCTTCTCCAGGCACGGAAAGCATCTTAGACGACTAAAAACTTGGTCCAGGTTGGGGACGAGAAATTCTAGTGCCAAGACCTTCACTGTGCCCAGAGTCTGGGTGAAGCTTCGCTGGATGACTGACGAACATACATCTTCAAAACTAGAAATAACGTTGATATCAAGAAGGAGAGGTATATAAGATGATTGTTGTACCTGAAAGTTGTAGTATTTGACAGACGAGTAGACCACCACTTTCAATTTCGGCGCAGAAATGACATTGATTCTTGTTGGACCTTGTTGATCAACTACAAGTAATCTCTCAAGTGAAGGTGTGTCCTGGATGACCATATTTTGGTCCACCTTTTGTGATCTCTCGTTGCAGCACCAACAACACACATAAATAGTGCGGAGAGTCCTGGAGGTGACGTGCAAGGTACTCAACCAATTCATCGCCTGAAGATGAAGGAACTCGAGTGAAGTACAGCCGCAGAGCAGTCACTCCATGTCATCCTTTGGGATGCGGACATCGACAAGCTCGAGGTGCTTCAGTCGTGGTAGAAAAAGAGCAGGCGCATCATTAAGGGGGGATGGCAGTTCATGAACTTGGTGAGGCGCAGCGTGGGCGCGAAGCGGAGCGCGGACTTTGGCAGCAAGCTCATATGCCCATCATTATAACTTAGCTTCTCGAGCTGATATATGGCGTGGGATCGGAACCACTCGTCAAGCTTGGCTCGCTCCTTGCCATTGGAATGGAACTTGCCCGCGATAAGGCCTTTGATTGGGCCATGGTGACTGCCGAGGATCTGGGAGAACACATCCAAGCTTTGGCGATAGCCATGGCAGAGCTTGTGGGCGTGGATGAGGTCGACAGGGGTGCGGAGCCATAGGGTGCGCCACCGCCGGGAAACGACGGCTGTCCTCGCCCGATTTATGATTGGGAGGAGGGATATGATGACTATCAACATATCATCAGGGAGGTTGTTGATGAAGTCTAGGCCTGCTGGAGTCGCTTGCGGTTCTTTCTTGACCCGCCTCCGCTTGTTGGCAGCCTCATTCTCCACCTCGTCGGCGGGGACGGGAACCTCTATCTCCATATTCACGCCATGCTCCGGTGCTTCAGCAGCCCCGGCGTCGCCACTCCCTCCGATGGGGCGCTTCAGCGGCATCCTCATACACTGACGGCTTTGAGGACTCGAAGCAGCGTCAAGGATGCGGGCGGAGAGAGAGCAATTGTGTGTGTGGCAAGGATGGGGGGGTGCGGCCGCTCAGCGTCGCCACTAATATACACCAATGGGAGCGAGGCGGGTGGCGGTCCAAGGCTATATCGCTTCCCGGTGAGAACGACTGCTTAATCTCTAGTATGAATGAAATCTATGCTTAATTACTGAATTTTAGTTGGAAAAAATAGATAGTGATATTGATTTTTAGCTGCATATTTTGACAAATCGCAGTGTCTCTTGGCTTAGCGCCGAAACTGGCTTTAATTTGCATACCGTAATCTGAACCATTTGTGTTGAAGACATGCACAGATCCTGCGATGAACAGCTTGTACGCTTCCCGATGAGCCTCCACACCGGACTGCGCTTGCACGCCCCCGTTTAGTCAAGCAGCTGTCCACATGGCACCTCCTATAGCCACTAAAACCAAGACACGTGGTGTCACATGAATGGTTAACCGAACACATAAGGTTTGAATTATACAAATGTTTGAGATATTGAAGTAGCAGCTATTTTTTTCAAAATGCCTTTGTTGGCTGTCATTATTCGAGTGCGCCTTCTCTCAAAATGGAGACGAAAAATACCACAGCATGTCGGGTGCCCTTCCAAGATAGCATGCCAAGTTTCATGAATTTCAGACAAGTTTTGGATTTACTAGAATTTAAAAACCAGGCATCTCAATGTTTTGCCGGCAATCAACGGTGCCCTGGTGTTTGAAATTCAATCCCATTTCTTGCATGGGACCTAAGCATGCACCCAAGGACACATATTTGATTTTTCAACCAATTTATATGCACTCGAGCATGCGCATGTAGTTCAAATTTGAAATATGCACATAAATGCATTGAAAACTCATTTAATGCATAAAAATGTCCAAACAAACCCCGAAAAATCACAAAAATTCACACAACACTCCTGTTGTTCTATGTTGACACGACAAAAAAACTTCAAAGCAATAAGAGGCAATGGATATCATTTCGTCCCCAAAGGTGGGACGTTCCCTATCGAAAACCATCATGCTTGTTGTGCGAAGCTCCGGTTTGTGAGAAGCATATACCCAAACCTGCCCCAAATGGGACAAAATTTGTACCACGGCATGTCGATGCCGCTCCATGATAGCATGCCAAGTTTCATGAACTTCAGACGAGTTTTGGATTTACTAGAATTTAAAAACCAGGCATCTCAATGTTTTGTCGGCAATCAACGGTGCCCAGGTGTTTGAAATTCATTCCCATTTCTTGCATGGGACCTAAGCACGCACCTAAGGACACATATTTGATTTTTCAACCAATTTATATGCACTGGAGCATGCGCATGTAGTTCCAATTTGAATTATGCACATAAATGCATTGAAAACTCAGTTAATGCATAAAAATGTCCAAACGAACCCCGAAAAATCACAAAAATTCACACAACACTCCTGTTGTTCTACGTTGACACAAGGAAAAAACTAGAAAGCAATAAGAGGCAATGGATATCGTTCCGTCCCCAAAGGTGAGGTTGTTCAATACCGAAAACCATCATGCTTGTTGTGAGAAGCTCCGGTTTGTGAGAAGCATGTACCCAAACCTACCCCAAATGGGACAAAATTTGTACCATGACATGTTGATGCCGCTCCATGATAGCATGCCAAGTTTCAAGAATTTCAGACGAGTTTTGGATTTACTAGAATTTAAAAACCAGGCATCTCAATGTTTTGCCGACAATCAATGGTACCCTGGTGTTTGAAATTCATTCCCATTTCTGGCATGGGACCTAAGCATGCACCCAAGGACACAAATTTGATTTTTCAACCAATTTATATGCACTGGAGCATGCGCATGTAGTTCAAATTTTAATTATGCGCATAAATGCATTGAAAACTCAGTTAATGCATAAAAATGTTCAAACGAACCCCGAAAAATCACAAAAAATCACACAAACTCTTGTTGTTCTATGTTGACACAAGAAAAAAAACTTCAAAGCAATAAGAGGCAATGGATATCGTTTCGTCCCCAATGATGGGACGTTCCCTACCGAAAACCATCATGCTTGTTGTGAGAAGCTCCGGTTTGTGAGAAGCATATACCGAAACCTGCCCCAAATGGGACAAAATTTGTACCATGGCATGTTGATGCCGCTCCATGATAGCATGCCAAGGTTCATGAATTTCAGACGAGTATTGGATTTACTACAATTTAAAAACCAGGCATTTGAATGTTTGCCGACAATCAACGTTGCCCTGGTATTTGAAATTCATTCCCATTTCTTGCATGGGACCTAAGCATGCACCCAAGGACACATATTTGATTTTTCAACCAATTTATATGCACTGGAGCATGCACATGTAGTTCAAATTTCAATTATGCACATAAATCCATTGAAAACTCAGTTAATGCATAAAAATGTCCAAACAAACCCCGAAAAATCACAAAAATTCACACAACACTCCTGTTGTTCTATGTTGACATGAGAAAAAAAACTTCAAATCAATAAGAGGCAATGGATATCATTTTGTCCCCAAAGGTGGGACGTTCCTACCGAAAACCATCATGCTTGTTGTGAGAAGCTCCGGTTTGTGAGAAGCATATACCCAAACCTGCCCCAAATGGGACAAAATTTGTAACACGGCATGTTGATGCCGCTCTATGATAGCATGCCAAGTTTCATGAATTTCAGACGAGTTTTGGATTTACTACAATTTAAAAACGAGGCATCTCAATGTTTTGCCGGCAATCAACGGTGCCCTGGTGTTTGAAATTCATTCTCATTTCTTGCATGGGACCTAAGCATGCACCCAAGGACGCATATTTGATTTTTCAACCAATTTATATGCACTTGAGCATGCACATGTAGTTCAAATTTGAATTATGCACATAAATGCGTTGAAAACTCACTTAATGCATAAAAATGTCCAAACGAACCCCGAAAAATCACAAAAATTCACACAACACTCCTGTTGTTCTATGTTGACAGGAGAAAAAACTTGAAATAAATAAGAGGCAATGGATACCGTTTCGTCACTAAAGGTGGGACGTTCCCTACCGGAAACCATCATGCTTGTTGTGAGAACCTCCGGTTTGTGAGAAGCATATACCCAAACCTGCCCCAAATGGGACAAAATGTGTACAACGGCATGTTAATGCTGCTCCATGATAGCATGCCAAGTTTCATGAATTCCAGACGAGTTTTGGATTTACTAGAATTTAAAAACCAGGTATCTCAATGTTTGCGGCCGAGTGATAGTGGCAGGGTGTTTGACATTCATTCCCTTTTCTTGCATGGGACCTAAGCATGCACCCAAGGACAAATATTTGATTTTTCAACGAATTTATATGCACTGGAGCATGTGCATGTAGTTCAAATTTGAATTATGCACATAAATGCATTAAAAACTCACTTAATGCATTAAAATGTCCAAACGAACCCTGATAATTCCAATTCTTTTATGATCACTGTAGATAAAAGGTCTAGCAATTCAAACACCGTCCATGGCCGCTGTGAACCCATTATGTAATTCAAATCAAGACCAAAAATCAAGTAGATCCCACATAGTTTATTATAACCAACCGTGTGAGATGCAGCACAAAATATCTTCAGACCTTGTCTGAATAAGGGACCGTGTCTGATGACACTTTGCGCGCCAGTTTTTTGTCTGAAGTGATTCCAAATTTTCGGCTTCTGCAGAAATATCTACCTCCCCGCCCCTCCCCCTTACCAAAAGCCACATTTCCCCTCTTTCCGCCTTCCTTTCCAAGTTGAAACCTTCACTCCTTGCTTGCAACGCTGTCGCCTCCTCGCCGACGACCCTCCTTCACACTGCTCGGCCTCGCCTATCCAGGCAGGTAATCCACACCCGACCCCCATCCTCCTCCTCCTCCTTCCACATCACACATGCCCCGACCGCCGGCGTGAGCATGACACCTTCCACCCAAATCACCGACCCCTCCATCGAATAAGCGCCGGCCTAAGCCATGGTGCACGCAGTATAGCCAGTACCTCAAGGAGCATTTGGTAGTGGAAAAGCAAATCGGGTTGGCTGCTTTAAACGACAGTTCATGGGTGTTCACAGATAGCAGCGGGTAAGGCATTCTTCATGCAAAGCAGAAATATAAAAGTAAACTACTTGTTACTTACCCGAATCCGGAGCTCTCCAGGGGCATTCGCAAATCTTCCCCGCAGCGTATCCGATGCCGCCGCATTCTACCGAGCTGAAGAGGGCAGCTCGATGGAGAAGGTGTTCTGGTCTCAGTATTCTGAGGCCGGACACCCTGTGCCTTTGAGCGACCAGCTGAAACAGCTGGTCGAGCTCCACAAGGCGGCCGAACAGGCCATGAAGGGATTCATGGTTCGGCTGTGGCCCGGAGAGGCCCTGCCTGGGAGCTATTTCGGGCTGGTGCGGCGGCTGGTGGAGGCCTGTCCGAGGCTCGAGGTCATCAAGCGCTCCGTCTGCATCGAAGGTGCCCGTCGGGCCCTTGCCCGTGCAAAGGTGCACTGGGGTAAGCTGGACGGTGAGAAGGTTGTGAAGGACGGGCCGCCGCCGGGGAAGGAGCATCGCAAGCCCGAGAACTACTACAAGGATGTTCTTGCAGGTGCCCGCCTTGTGGCGGATGAATGTACCAAGGATGTGATTTTTGAATGAACTCACTCGTGTTTATCCTGTGCGCTGAAAACTTGTTCATATGCGCTAAGCAATTCTTATTGAATTTAAAATATTACTTTCTGTGCGGTCGTTTATCAAAAAATTGAGAGATGGCCAATCGTCGGCTTCTGCCCCCATACCGCTAGTGCTGGGGTGTTCGGGATAAACCTGAGCGCTCTTTTTCCCATAGTTGGGTCCTTCAAGGGAGGCGCTCAGCACAATGAACCAGGCAATCGGACTATAATGCTTGAACACTCTCACTTAGCCATAGAACTCTATAATTTTAAATTTCGGTGAAGCCCCTAGTTCGAAAGACCGAGTTCGGGGCGCTATCCACGCCTTGGCCAGACAAAGCCAGCTCCTCACTCGAAGCGGCATAAGTCTTTAGGGACTCGAAAAACCTCTCGAACAGTGACCAGTCTCTCGCCTCATCATGACAGTCAGTTTTAGCTTTCTCCACTGAGGTGCTTAACCCAGCTGAACCAGGGCACAATCGCAGTGGTTCTCCTAGTGCTACCATAGACGATAGAGCGGAACGTAAGGCACCAAAACATAGGAGCCGGGCAAACCCAACTATTGACCCAAATCATGATTCGGAGCCGATGCATATAGTGCTATAAGTTCGGGGTGCCGCACTTGTGAAAGTGTACGGACTTCTCACACCATTATGAGGGGTACTGAAGCCCCTGGCGTGTTTTCCGTACCATGGTGTACGGGTGCAATCATGTCATTTAATAAACATATATGTGAAAAGAGGATAATGCAAAAAATAGACAAAAAGCTAAGCATTGTTTATAGAGAGGCTATTTATCAAAGCCGAACGATACAAATAGTGCGGTAAGCAAAAGATATTGGACTATTCAGTATGTCCTGACCAGGGGCAGGCCGCGGAATTGTATTTAAAACAGGTATACCGCTTGTAATAGAGACCACCTGGGAGTTCCATAATGCGGCATGGCTTGTCTGCCTCCCTGGATCTTGCATCGTTTGTGCGGCAGTCGAATTGCCGAACAGGTCGTCCGAAGTATGGAGTCCTGAAAGTAAGAAAGAATTAAAAAAAGAATCTGGCAGCCCCTAGTACATTTTAAGCCGTATTTTGGGCGTGCCGTTATTGTGCCCCTTCCCCTGTGCCCATGGTATTTCAAGGGCGTAGTTATGTACGCGAGGTACTGGTTTCACTATGTCGCGAAAGCTGGGGTTGGGGCCGCATTGCTACGCTTGCTCAGAGTGTGCCAGGCGGTCCTGCTTTGGGTTACTCCGGGCGCGCTTGGAAGTGTCTGGCTTTTTAATGGCCGGACTGGAGAATTGCCTGAGAAGGCTACTTTGTACCTCCGCTGCGAGAGCCGCCGTATGCTCCTCCGTACGGAGGGAGCGTTTGGTGTTTCCGTTGACCGTAATTACTCCTCGAGGGCCTGGCATCTTGAGCTTGAGATATGCATAGTGCGGAACCGCATTGAACTTTGCGAATGCGGTTCGTCCGAGCAGGGCGTGATAGCCACTGCGAAACGGGACTATATCAAAGATTAACTCTTCGCTTCGGAAATTGTCCGGGGATCCGAAGACCACGTCAAGTGTTACTGAGCCTTAACAGTTGGCTTCTACACCTGGTATAACGCCTTTAAAGGTCGTTCTTGTGGGCTTAATCCTTGAGGGATCTATGCCCATTTTCCGCACTGTATCTTGATAAAGCAGGTTTAGGCTACTGCCGCCGTCCATGAGGACTCTTGTGAGATGAAATCCGTCGATGATTGGGTCAAGAACCAATGCGGCGAAGCCGCCATGAGGGATGCTAGTGGGATGGTCCCTTCGATCAAAAGTGATCGGGCAGGAGGACCATGGGTTGAACTTTGGGGCGACTGGCTCCATCGCATATACGTCCCGTAGCGCACGCTTCCGCTCCCGCTTGGCAATGTGGGTTGCGTATATCATGTTCACCGTCCGCACTTGTGGGGGAAAGCCCTTCTGTCCATTGTTGTTCGGCGGCTTGGGCTCCTCGTCGTTGCTGTGCAGCCCCTTGTCTCTGTTTTCGGCCCTTAACTTGCCTGCCTGCTTGAACACCCGACAATCCCAGTTAGTGTGATTGGCCGGCCTTTCGGGGGTGCCATGTATCTGGCACAAGCGATCGAGTATTCAGTCCAAACTGGACGGGCCCTGAGTATTCTTTTTGAATGGCTTTTTCCGCTGACCGGATTTATAGCCTTTGAATCCGGCATTGACTGCCGTGTCTTCATTGCTGTCGCTGTTAACGCGACGTTTTTTCTTATTCTGACGTGTCCTGCCACTTTTTTCCTTGGTATCCGAATTACTAGGGTTCTTTGATAAGTTGTTACTGCGAGCTAGCCAGCTATCTTCTCCCGCGCAAAAGCGGGTCATGAGTGTCGTGAGGGCTGCCATGGACTTTGGCTTTTCCTGTCCCAGGTGCCGGGCAAGCCACTCGTCGCGGATGTTATGCTTGAAGGCTGCTAGGGCCTCTGCGTTCGGACAGTCGACTATCTAGTTTTTCTTTGTTAGGAACAGTGTCCAGAATTGTCTGGCTGATTCCTCTGGCTGTTGAATTATGTGGCTTAAGTCGTCGGCATCCGGCGGTCGCACGTAAGTGCCCTGGAAGTTGTCGAGGAATGCAGCTTCCAGGTCCTCCCAAGAACCGATTGAGTCTGCTGGCAAGCTGTTAAGCCAATGCTGGGCCGGTCCTTTAAGTTTGAGCGGGAGGTATTTGATGGCGTGTAGATCATCGCCGCGTGCCATGTGGATGTGGAGGAGATAATCCTCGATCCATACCGCCGGATCTGTTGTGCCATCGTATGATTCGATGTTTACGAGTTTGAAACCCTCCTGGATTTTATGATCCATTACTTCATTCGTGAAGCATAGCGGGTGTGCGGCGCCTCTGTACTGGGCTATATCACGACGCAGCTCGGAAGAGCTATGTCTGTTGCGTTCGGCCCAGCTGGATTTGTTGTATCCGGAGTGAAGATCATTGTCACATGCCGTAGGGCGCCTGCGCGATCCGTAGATCGATCTTGTTTGTCTTGCCTTATCCTCCAGTATGTCTCGCAGGTCGGGCGCATTTTCCCTTGCCTTAGTTGAGCGGCGTCGGGGCATGGCTTGGGTGGAGGGCCGAGAGGCCTCTCTCTCGCGGCCACGAGTTGGCCGGTCTGCCATGTCATGCGCTGGTGATGTAGGTGCTTCCTCCTCTGATCGGGGTAGCGGCCTGCGCTTCGGGTAACTCTTGGAGGGGCGTTCGAGTTCATACTCTTCGGCCGCAAGGACTTCAGTCCATCTGTCAGCTAGCAAATCTTGGGCAGCTCTAAGCTGTTGCTGCTTTTTCTTGAGGCTGCTTGCTGTGGCTAAAAGCCTGCGTTTAAAACGCTCTTGTTCGGCGGGGTCTGATGGTATGACGAATTTGTCGTCATCGAGGCTTGCCTCGTCTTCGGAGGGAGGCGTATAGTTATCATCCTCGACCTCACGGTCTGCCGCTCTCTCATGGGGGCTGGCTTCTCCATATTCCTGTGCCGAATCTTGCTGAGGTGGGTGTTTTTCGGCGCTATCCAGGGTAGTATTATCTCCCGTGCCGGGAGCACCGTTTTTGCTTTGGCGGGATTTAGAGCGGCGCCGCTGACGCCGGCACTTTGGCTGTTTCTTGGGGGCGTCATCCCCCACTGTTCCATCGCCATCTCCATCTTTTGGAGTATCCACCATATATATGTCATATGACGAGGTGGCCTTCCAGCGCCCTACAAGTGCTGGTTCCTGTTCGTCTCCTACATCGTCGTCCATGCCGTCGGTGTCTTAAGCTGAAGTCAAGCATGTCGGTTAGATCGTCGACAGTGGTTACAAAGTGGGTGGTGGGTGGGCTTTGAATTTCCTCATCGTCCATATCCCACCCTCGCTGACCGTAGTCCGGCCAGGGCTCTCCTGATAAAGAGAGAGACTTAAGAGAATGCAGGATGTCGCCAAAAGGCGAGTGCTGAAAGATGTCTGCGGTGCTGAACTCCATTATTGGCGCCCAATCGGATTCGATTGGCAAGGGCGCGGGGGATCGGAGTCCGGGGAGGAGTCCGGATCCTCGGAGTCACGGGTCGTGCAGAGTGCGGGGCTAGCGTTCGGCTCGATCGCTTTCGGGATCGCAGCCCCCGAGGTGACGTACAACCGCTCATCCTCGATTGGCGCAATAGGCTCCGAGTTATGGGTCGGAACCGATGCGTGTGCGGCCTCCAGGACAATGTCCGGGGGCAGAGCTAGATCATGCCCCTCGAGATAGTGCGGCGCGCTTGGCCGTGGCTCGAGTCCGTCGAAGATCAAGTCTCCGCGGATGTCAGCCGTGTAGTTTAAGCTTCCAAACCTGACTTGATGGCCAGGGGCGTAGCTTTCGATCTGCTCCAGGTGGCCGAGCGAATTGGCCCGCAAAGCGAAGCCGCCGAAGACGAAGATCTGTCCGGGGAGCAAAGTCTTACCTTGGACCGCATCGTTGTTGATGATCAAAGGAGCCATCGGGACTAAAGGCGACGACACAGAGGAACTCTCAATGAAAGCACCAATGTCGGTGTCAAAACCGGCGGATCTCGGGTAGTGGGTCCCAAACTGTGCGTCTAGGCCGGATGGTAATAGGAGGCAGGGAACACGATGTTTTACCCAGGTTCGGGCCCTCTTGATGGAGGTAAAACCCTACGTCCTGCTTGATTAATATTGATGATATGGGTAGTACAAGAGTAGATCTACCACGAGATCAAGGAGGCTAAACCCTAGAAGCTAGCCTATGGTATGATTGTTGTATATGGAGTTGATTGCCTACGGACTACAACCCTCCAGTTTATATAGACACCGGATAGGGTTAGGGTTACACAAAGTCGGTTACAATGGTAGGAGACCTTGAATATCCGCATCGCCAAGCTTGCCTTCCACGCCAAGGAAAGTCCCATCCGGACACGGGACGAAGTCTTCAATCTTGTATCTCCATAGTCCAGGAGTCCGGCTGAAGGTCTAGTCCGGCTACCCGAACACCCCCTAATCCAGGACTCCCTCAATGTCTCTTACAGATTACCGCTATCGTTTTGGGGTTATGCTTTAGAGACGACCGCATTCACGTTAAATAGGGCACCATCAAAATCCGTTGAGACGACGCCTTATGAACTATGGTTTGCAAGAAACCAAAGTTGTCGTTTCTGAAAGTTTGGGACTGCGATGCTTATATGAAAAAGCTTCAACCTGATAAGCTTGAACCCAAATCAGAGAAATGTGTCTTCATAGGATACCCGAAGGAGACTGTTGGGTACACCTTCTATCACAGATCTGAAGGCAAGACATTTGTTGCTAAGAATGGATCCTTTCTAGAGAAGGAGTTTCTCTCGAAAGAAGTGAGTGGGAGGAAAGTAGAACTTGATGAGGTAACTGTACCTGCTCCCTTATTGGAAAGTAGTACATCACAGAAACCGGTTTCTGTGACACCTACACCAATTAGTGAGGAAGCTAATGATGATGATCATGAAACTTCAGAACAGTTACTACTGAACCTCGTAGATCAACCAGAGTAACATCCGCACCAGAGTGGTACGGTAATCCTGTTTTGGAAGTCATGCTACTAGATCATGATGAACCTACGAACTATGAAGAAGCGATGGTGAGCCCAGATTCCGCAAAATGGCTTGAAGCCATGAAATCTGAGATGGGATCCATGTATGAGAACAAAGTGTGGACTTTGGTTGACTTGCCCAATGATCGGCAAGCAATTGATAATAGATGGATCTTCAAGAAGAAGACTGACGCTGATGGTAATGTTACTGTCTACAAAGCTCGACTTGTCGCAAAAGGTTTTCGACAAGTTCAAGGGATTGACTACGATGAGACCTTCTCACCCGTAGCGATGCTTAAGTCTGTCCGAATCATGTTAGCAATTGCCGCATTTTATGATTATGAAATTTGGCAGATGGATGTCAAAACTGCATTCCTGAATGGATTTCTGGAAGAAGAGTTGTATATGATGCAGCCGGAAGGTTTTGTCGATCCAAAGGGAGCTAACAAAGTGTGCAAGCTCCAGCGATCCATTTATGGACCGGTGCAAGCATCTCGGAGTTGGAATAAATGCTTTGATAGTGTGATCAAAACATTTGGTTTTATACAGACTTTTGGAGAAGCCTGTATTTACAAGAAAGTGAGTGGGAGCTCCGTAGCATTTATGATATTATATGTGGACATATTGCTAATCGGAAATGATATAGAATTTCTGGATAGCATAAAGGGTACCTGAATAAGAGTTTTTCAATGGAAGACCTCGTTGAAGCTGCTTACATATTGGGCATTAAGATCTATAGATATAGATCAAGACGCTTAATTGGACTTTCACAAAGCACATACCTTGACAAAGTTTTGAAGAAGTTCAAAATGGATCAAGCAAAGAAAGGATTCTTGCCTGTGTTACAAGGTGTGAAGTTGAGTAAGACTCAATGCCCGACCACTGCATAAGATAGAGAGAAAATGAAAGATATTCCCTATGCTTCAGCCATAGGCTCTATCATGTATGCAATGCTGTGTACCAGACCTGATGTGTGCCTTGCTATAAGTCTAGCAGGGAGGTACCAAAGTAATCCAGGAGTGGATCACTGGACAGCGGTCAAGAACATCCTGAAATACCTGAAAAGGACTATGGATATGTTTCTCGTATATGGAGGTGACAAAGAGCTCATCGTAAATGGTTACGTTGATGCAAGCTTTGACACTGATCCGGACGATTCTAAATCGCAAACCGGATACGTATTTACATTAAACGGTGGAGCTGTCAGTTGGTGCAGTTCTAAACAAAGCGTCGTGGCGGGATCTACATGTGAAGCGGAGTACATAGCTGCTTCGGAAGTAGCAAACGAAGGAGTCTGGATGAAGGAGTTCATATCCGATCTAGGTGTCATACCTAGTGTATTGGGTCCAATGAAAATCTTTTGTGACAATACTGGTGCAATTGCCTTGGCAAAGGAATCCAGATTTCACAAGAGAACCAAACACATCAAGAGACGCTTCAATTCCATCCGGGATCTAGTCCAGGTGGGAGACATAGAGATTTGCAAGATACATACGGATCTGAATGTAGCAGACCCATTGACTAAGCCTCTTCCACGAGCAAAACATGATCAGCACCAAGGCTCCATGGGTGTTAGAATCATTACTGTGTAATCTAGATTATTGACTCTAGTGCAAGTGGGAGACTGAAGGAAATATGCCCTAGAGGCAATAATAAAGTTATTATTTATTTCCTTATATCATGATAAATGTTTATTATTCATGCTAGAATTGTATTAACCGGAAACGTAATACTTGTGTGAATACATAGACAAACAAAGTGTCACTAGTATGCCTCTACTTGACTAGCTCGTTAATCGAAGATGGTTATGTTTCCTAACCATAGACATGAGTTGTCATTTGATTAACGGGATCACATCATTAGGAGAATGATGTGATTGACATGACCCATTCCATTAGCTTAGCACCCGATCGTTTAGTATGTTGCTATTGCTTTCTTCATGACTTATACATGTTCCTATGACTATGAGATTATGCAACTCCCATTTACCGGAGGAACACTTTGTGTGCTACCAAACGTCACAACGTAACTGGGTGATTATAAAGGTGCTCCATAGGTGTCTCCAAAGGTACATGTTGGGTTGGCGTATTTCGAGATTAGGATTTGTCACTGCGATTGTCGGAGAGGTATCTCTGGGCCCTCTCGGTAATGCACATCACTTAAGCCTTGCAAGCAATGCAACTAATAAGTTAGTTGCAAGATGATGTATTACAGAATGAGTAAAGAGACTTGCCGGTAACGAGATTGAACTAGGTATTGAGATACCGACGATCGAATCTCGGGCAAGTAACATACCGATGACAAAAGGAACAAAGTATGTTGTTATGCGGTCTGACCGATAAAGATCTTCGTAGAATATGTAGGAGCCAATATGAGCATCCAGGTTCCGCTATTGGTTATTGACCGGAGACGTGTCTCGGTCATGTCTACATTATTCTTGAACCCGTAGGGTCTGCACGCTTAACATTATGATGAAAGTTTCATTATGAGTTTATATATTTTGATGTACCTAAGGTTGTTCGGAGTCCCGGATGTGATCACGGACTTGACAAGGAGTCTCGAAATGGTCGAGACATAAAGATCGATATATTGGACGACTATATTTGGACATCGAAAAGGTTCCGGGTGAGATTGGGACAATACCGGATCACCGGGAGGTTATCGGAACCCCCCGGGAGGTATATGGGCCTTATTGGGCCTTAGTGGAAAGGATGGGAAAGGAGCAAGGGAGGGCCCCCCCCCCCAAGCCCAATCCGAATTGGGAGGGGGGCCGGCCCCCCTTTCCTTCCTCCCTCCTTCCTCTTCCTTCCCTCTCCCACTCCTAATAGGAAAAAGGGGAGTCCTACTCCCGGTGGGAGTTGGACTCCCCCCTAGGGCACGCCACCCTCCTTGACCGGCCCCCTCCTCCACTCCTTTATATACGGGGGCAGGGGGCACCCCATAGACCCAACAGTTGATCATTGATCTCTTAGCCGTGTGCGGTGCCCCCCTCCACCATAGTCCTCGATAATATTGTAGTGGTGCTTAGGCGAAGCCCTGCGACGGTAAAACATCAAGATCGTCACCACGCCATCGTGCTGACGGAACTCATCCCCGACACTTTGCTGGATCGGAGTTCGGGGATCGTCATCGAGCTGAACGTGTGCTAGAACTCGGAGGTGCCGTAGTTTCGATGCTTGATCGGTCGGGCCATGAAGACGTACGACTACATCAACCGTGTTGTGCTAACGCTTCCGTTTCCGGTCTACGAGGGTACGTAGAAAACACTCTCCCCTCTCGTTGCTATGCATCACCATGATCTTGCGTGTGCGTAGGAAAATTTTGAAATTACTACGTTCCCCAACAAACCCCTGTGGCCCAACGCGCCACGCTTCGTCTGGTGAAGTGGCTGGGGCTGCTGGGGCCCAAGGAAAAGATGACAGCTAGGGCGCGATGACCCACAAGTATAGGGGATCAATTGTAGCTCTTTTCGATAAGTAAGAGTGTCAAACCCAATGAGGAGCAGAAGGAAATGACAAGTGGTTTTCAGCAAGGTAATATCTGCAAGTGCTGAAATTCTAAGTAACAGAGTACTTTGATAGCAAGATATTTTGTAATGAGTAAGTAATGATAATAGTAACAAAAGTGCAGCAAGGTAGCCCAACCCTTTTGAGGCAAAGGACGGGCCTAAACGGTCTCTTATAATAAGCAAATCATTCTTGAGGGTACACGGGAATTTCATCTAGTCACTTTCATCATGTTGATTCGATTCATGTTCGCTACTTTGATAATTTGATATGTGGGTGGACCGGCGCTTAGGTGTTGTTCTTACTTGAACAAACCTCCTACTTATGATTAACCCCCTCGCAAGCATCCGCAACTATGAGAAAAGTATTAAGGATAAATCCTAACCATAGCATTAAACTTTTGGATCCAATCGGTCCCTTACGGAATAGCGCATAAACTAGGGTTCAAGCTTTTATCACTCTCGCAACCCATCATCTAATAACTACTCCACAATGCATTCCCTTAGGCCCAAATATGGTGAAGTGTCATGTAGTCGACGTTCACATGACACCACTAAGGGAATCACAACATACATAATAACAAAATATCGAACACATATCAAGTTCACATGATTACTTGCAACATGATTTCTCTCGTGATCTCAAGAACAAAAGTAACTACTCACAAATGTTAATCATGCTCAAGATCAGAGGGGTATTAAATAGCATATTGGATATGAACATATAATCTTCCACCAAATAAACCATATAGTAATCAACTACAAGATGTAATCAACACTGCTAGTCACCCACAAGCACCAATCACTACTGCAGGATGCTGCTAACGCGACAGTACGATCAAAGACCCTTTCACGAAAATGTGTGCGATGCATTTATCACAAACGGGGATGTAAAAAACCTGTCAAAAGAGGTGCAAAACGTTTGCAATGGAGGATGCATCAAACACGATTCAGATTTTAGTTGCATGTGCGATCCAGGGCATATGGTTCAGTCCAATGAACCGTTTGTGATGAGGTGGAACAGAAGAAACGGGCAGCCTAATGAAGGCATGTGCGATGTACAACATATGGTTCACTCGGATGAACTGTTTGTGATTAGGCGACACAAAAGAAACGGTCAGCCAGATCAAGGTGTGTGCGATGTACAACATACAGTTCACTCGGATGAACTGTTTGTGATTAGGCAACACAAAAGAAATGGTCAGCCAGATCAAGGAGTGTGCGATGTACGACATGTGGTTCACCCGGATGAACTGTTTGCGTTGAGACAAGAGAAACGGTTCAGTATAACAAACACCATAAATATTGCAAGGTTCAAATTCAAAGGTTACAACGCCCAAATTCAAACATTTCAAACTGCGTAATTTCTGAAAAGGGATCAGCCGCTGACAAGTCATGTATGGGTTTGACACAATAACTTCCAATTGCTTTCCATATGCTCTTCCAATACGAAGTTTGGCATTTTTGGAGTGATACGTCTCCAACGTATCTATAATTTTTGATTGTTCCATGCTATTATATTATCTGTTTTGGATGTTTATGGGATTTATTATGCACTTTTATATTATTTTTGGGACTAACCTATTAACCCAGAGCCCCGTGCCAGTTTCTGTTTTTTCCTTCTTTTAGAGTATCGCAGAAAAGGAAAATCAAACGGAGTCCAATTGACCTGAAACTTCACGGAACTTATTTTTGGACCAGAAGAAGCCCACGGAGTATCGGAGTTGGACCAGGAGAGTCCCGGGCTGCCCACGAGGGTGGGGGCGCGCCCCCTGCCTCGTGGACAGCCCGGAGGTCCACCGACATACTTCTTCCTCCCATATATACCCATATACCCTAAAAACTTCGGGGAGCACAATAGATCGGGAGTTCCGCTGCTAGAAGCCTCCATAGCCACTGAAAACCAATCTAGACCCGTTCCGGCACCCTGCCGGAGGGGGAATCCCTCTCCGGTGGCTAGCTTCATCATCCCGGCGCTCTTCATGACGAGGAGGGAGTAGTTCCCGCTCGGGGCTGAGGGTATGTACCAGTAGCTATGTGTTTGATCTCTCTCTCTCTCTCTCTCTCTCTCTCTCTCGTGTTCTTGAGGTGGTACGATCTTGATGTATCGCGAGCTTTGCTATTATAGTTGGATCTTATGATGTTTCTCCCCCTCTACTCTCTTGTAATGGATTGAGTTTTCCTTTGAAGTTATCTTTTCAGATTGAGTCTTTAAGGATTTGAGAACACTTGATGTATGTCTTGCGCGGGATACCTGTGGTGACAATGGGGTATTCTATGATCCACTTGATGTAAGTTTTGGTGATCAACTTGCGGGTTCCGTGACCTTGGGAATCTATGCATAGGGGTTGGCACATGTTTTGTCTTGACTCTCCGGTAGAAACTTTGGGCCACTCTTTGAGGTTCTATGTGTTGGTTGAATAGATGAATCTGAGATTGTGTGATGCATATCGTATAATCATACTCACGGATACTTGAGGTGACATTGGAGTATCTAGGTGACATTAGGGTTTTGGTTGATTTGTGTCTTAAGGTGTTATTCTAGTACGAACTCTAGGGCTGTTTGTGACACTTATAGGAATAGCCCAACGGATTGATTGGAAAGAATAACGTTGAGGTGGTTTCGTATCCTACCATAATCTCTTCGTTTGTTCTCCGCTATTAGTGATTTTGGAGTGACTCTTTGTTGCATGTTGAGGGATAGATTATGTGATCCAATTATGTTATTATTGTTGAGAGGACTTGCACTAGTGAAAGTATGAACCCTAGGCCTTGTTTCAACGCATTGCAATACCATTTACGCTCACTTTTATCATTAGTTACCTTGCTGTTTTTATATTTTCAGATTACAAAAACCTATATCTACTATCCATATACCACTTGTATCACCATCTCTTCGCCGAACTAGTGCACCTATACAATTTACCATTGTATTGGGTTTGTTCGGGACACAAGAGACTCTTTGTTATTTGGTTGCAGGGTTGTTTGAGAGAGACCATCTTCATCCTACGCCTCCTACGGATTGATAAACCTTAGGTCATCCACTTGAGGGAAATTTGCTACTGTCCTACAAACCTCTGCACTTGGAGGCCCAACAACGTCTACAAGAAGAAGGTTGTGTAGTAGACATCATGGAGGCACTTCCATTCCGCAGTACCAGCCGCCTCTGATAATCATACCATTGATCTTTCCTAATTAAATGCGTGTTCAACCTCAGTACCCTCAGCACCTTTGCTCTGGCAAGAAAGAACATGGCGAGTGTAATCTACGATGGGGTCCCTCGGTAGGATTTCAAAGTAATATTTGAGAGATGCAGATCCAGGCATTCGATGTGATTGTCGTTATCAACATCTTCCACCGGGCCTAATATGCACTACAAAAGAAGAGAACGTGTTAGTGCCTACATGCAGTTTTGAACACTGCTACACGCCCATTTGGTTTGCAGGATTTGTAAAATGCACCAACGTGCCATCTTCGATCTGTCATGATTAACATGTGCATTAATTTGATTACAATCTAGAAACATGTAGCCTCTTCACAAGAGGTTGGATTGGATGAAAAATTCCCTAATAAAATTAGTACAGATGAATCCAAAGGAGAAATGCTTATCGACGATTGTAACCATATGAATGAAGCAACCAATATGGGGTGGGGTGTATATCCTAAAATCCTCCAAAATTCCTTCAGAAATCGTAGTACATAGTCATTGTAAACTTGGGAAAAGGTGCAAAAAATTGAACTCCCTTATGGTTAACATTTAACAGGAAAGGAACATCACCTCGATATACAACTTCTTCAGGCACGGAAAGCATCTCAGGCAACTGAAAACTTGGTCCAGGTTGGGGACGACAGATTCTAGTGCCAAGACCTTCACTGTGCCCAGAGTCTGGGTGAAGCTTCGCTGGATGACAGACGAACATACATCTTCAAAACTAGAAATAACGTTGATATCAAGAAGGAGAGGTATATAAGGTGACTGTTGTACCTGAAAGTTGTAGTATTTGACAGACGAGTAGCCCACCACTTTCAATTTCGGCGCAGAAATGACATTGATTCTTGTTGGACCTTGTTGATCAACTACAAGTAATCTCTCAAGTGAAGGTGTGTCCTGGATGACCATATTGTGGTCCACCTTTTGTGATCTCTCGTTGCAGCACCAGCAACACACATAAATAGTGCGGAGAGTCCTGGAGGTGATGTGCAAGGTACTCGACCAATTCATCGCCTGAAGACGAAGGAACTCGAGTGAAGTACAGCCGCGGAGCAGGCGCTCCATGTCATCCTTTGGGATGCGGACGGCGACGAGCTCGAGGTGCTTCAGTCGTGGTAGAAAAAGAGCGGGCGCATCATTAAGGGGGGATGGCAGTTCATGAACTTGGCGAGGCGCAGCGTGGGCGCGAAGCGGAGCGCGGACGTTGGCAGCAAGCTCATATGCCCATCATTATAACTTAGCTTCTCGAGCTGATCTATGGCGTGGGATCGGAACCACTCATCAAGCTTGGCTCGCTCCTTGCCATTGGAACGGAACTTGCCCGCGATAAGGCCTTTGATTGGGCCATGGTGACTGCCGAGGATCTGGGAGAACGCATCCAAGCTTTGGCGATAGCCATGGCAGAGCTTGTGGGCGTGGAGGAGGTCGACAGGGGTGCGGAGCCATAGGGTGCGCCACCGCCGGGAAACGGCGGCTGTCCTCGCCCGATTTCTGATTGGGAGGAGGGATATGATGACTATCAACATATCATCGGGGAGGTTGTTGATGAAGTCTAGGCCTGCTGGAGTCGCTTGCGGTTCTTTCTCGACCCGCCTCCGCTTGTTGGCAGCCTCGTTCTCCACCTCGTCGGCGGGGACGGGAACCTCTGTCTCCATATTCACGCCGTGCTCCGGTGCTTCAGCAGCCCCGGCGTCGCCACTCCCTCCGATGGGGCGCTTCGGCGGCATCCTCATACACTGACGGCTTTGAGGACTCAGAGCAGCGTCAAGGATGCGGGCGGAGAGAGAGCAATTGTGTGTGTGGCAAGGATGGGGGGTGCGGCCGCTAAGCGGCGCCACTAATATACACCAATGGGAGCGAGGCGGGCGGCGGTCCAAGGCTATCTCGCTTCCCGGTGAGAACGACTGCTTAATCTCTAGTATGAATGAAATCTATGCTTAATTACTGAATTTTAGTTGGAAAAAATAGATAGTGATATTGATTTTTAGCTGCATATTTTGACAAATCACAGTGTCTCTTGGCTTAGCGCCGAAACCTGGCTTTAATTTGCATACCGTAATCTGAACTATTTGCGTTGAAGACATGCACAGATCCTGCGATGAACAGCTTGTACGCTTCCCGATGAGCCTCCACACCGGACTGCGCTTGCACGCCCCCGTTCAGTCAAGCAGCTGTCCACATGGCACCTCCTATAGCCACTAAAACCAAGACACATGGTGTCACATGAATGGTTAACCGAACACATACGATTTGAATTATACAAATGTTTGAGATATTAAAGTGGCAGCTATTTTTTTCAAAATGCCTTGGTTGGCTGTCATTATTCGAGTGCGCCTTCTCTCAAACTGGAGACGAAAAATACCACAACATGTCGGGTGCCCTTCCAAGATAGCATGCCAAGTTTCATGAATTTCAGGAAAGTTTTGGATTTACTAGAATTTAAAAACCAGGCATCTCAATGTTTTGCCGGCAATCAACGGTGCCCTGGTGTTTGAAATTCAATCCCATTTCTTGCACGGGACCTAAGCATGCACCCAAGGACACATATTTGATTTTTCAACCAATTTATATGCACTGGAGCATGCGCATGTAGTTCAAATTTGAATTATGCACATAAATGCATTGAAAACTCAGTTAATGCATAAAAATGTCCAAACGAACCCCGAAAAATCACAAAAATTCACACAACACTCCTGTTGTTCTATGTTGACACGAGAAAAAACTTGAAAGCAATAAGAGGCAATGGATATCGTTTCGTCCCCAAAGGTGGGACGTTCCCTACCGAAAACCATCATGCTTGTTGTGAGAAGCTCCGGTTTGTGAGAAGCATATACCCAAACCTGCCCCAAATGGGACAAAATTTGTACCACGGCATGTTGATGCCGCTCCATGATAGCATGCCAAGTTTCATGAATTTCAGACGAGTTTTGGATTTACTAGAATTTAAAAACCAGGCATCTCAATGTTTTGCCGGCAATCAACGGTGCCCTGGTGTTTGAAATTCATTCCCATTTCTTGCATGGGACCTAAGCATGCACCCAAGGACACATATTTGATTTTTCAACCAATTTATATGCACTGGAGCATGCGCATGTAGTTCAAATTTGAATTATGCACATAAATGCATTGAAAACTCAGTTAATGCATAAAAATGTCCAAACGAACCCCGAAAAATCACAAAAATTCACACAACACTCCTGTTGTTCTATGTTGACACGAGAAAAAAATTGAAAGCAATAAGAGGCAATGGATATCGTTTCGTCCCCAAAGGTGGGACGTTCCCTACCGAAAACCATCATGCTTGTTGTGAGAAGCTCCGGTTTGTGAGAAGCATATACCCAAACCTGCCCCAAATGGGACAAAATTTGTACCACGACATGTTGATGCCGCTCCATGATAGCATGCCAAGTTTCATGAATTTCAGACGAGTTTTGGATTTACTAGAATTTAAAAACCAGGCATCTCAATGTTTTGCCGGCAATCAACGGTGCCCTGGTGTTTGAAATTCATTCCCATTTCTGGCATGGGACCTAAGCATGCACCCAAGGACACAAATTTGATTTTACAACCAATTTATATGCACTGGAGCATGTGCATGTAGTTCAAATTTTAATTATGCACATAAATGCATTGAAAACTCAGTTAATGCATAAAAATGTTCAAACGAACCCCGAAAAATCACAAAAAATCACACAACACTCTTGTTGTTCTATGTTGACACGAGAAAAAAAAACTTCAAAGCAATAAGAGGCAATGGATATCATTTCGTCCCCAATGGTGGGACGTTTCCTACCGAAAACCATCATGCTTGTTGTGAGAAGCTTCGGTTTGTGAGAAGCATATACCGAAACCTGCCCCAAATGGGACAAAATTTGTACCACGG
This sequence comes from Triticum aestivum, assembly GCF_018294505.1. Taxonomy (NCBI): domain Eukaryota; kingdom Viridiplantae; phylum Streptophyta; class Magnoliopsida; order Poales; family Poaceae; genus Triticum; species Triticum aestivum. The sequence goes on along the minus strand of NC_057800.1, from coordinate 517,505,867 downwards.
CATGTTGATGCCGCTCCATATAGCATGCCAAGTTTCATGAATTTCAGACGAGTATTGGATTTACTACAATTTAAAAACTAGACATTTGAATGTTTTGCTGGCAATCAACGTTGCCCTGGTATTTGAAATTCATTCCCATTTCTTGCATGGGACCTAGGCATGCACCCAAGGACACATATTTGATTTTTCAACCAATTTATATGCACTGGAGCATGCACATGTAGTTCAAATTTCAATTATGCACATAAATCCATTGAAAACTCAGTTAATGCATAAAAATGTCCAAACAAACCCCAAAAATCACAAAAATTCACACAACACTCCTGTTGTTCTATGTTAACATGAGAAAAAAACTTCAAATCAATAAGAGGCAATGGATATCATTTTGTCCCCAAAGGTGGGACGTTCCCTACCGAAAACCATCATGCTTGTTGTGAGAAGCTCCGGTTTGTGAGAAGCATATACCCAAACCTGCCCCAAATGGGACAAAATTTGTACCACGGCATGTTGATGCCGCTCCATGATAGCATGCCAAGTTTCATGAATTTCAGACGAGTTTTGGATTTACTAGAATTTAAAAACCAGGCATCTCAATGTTTTGCCGGCAATCAACGGTGCCCTGGTGTTTGAAATTCATTCCCATTTCTTGCATGGGACCTAAGCATGCACCCAAGGACACAGATTTGATTTTTCAACCAATTTATATGCACTGGAGCATGCACATGTAGTTCAAATTTGAATTATGCACATAAATGCATTGAAAACTCAGTTAATGCATAAAAATGTCCAAACAAACCCCGAAAAATCACAAAAATTCACACAACACTCCTGTTGTTCTATGTTGACACGAGAAAAAAACTTGAAAGCAATAAGAGGCAATGGATACCGTTTCATCCCTAAAGGTGGGACGTTCCCTACCGGAAACCATCATGCTTGTTGTGAGAACTCCGGTTTGTGAGAAGCATATACCCAAACCTGCCCCAAATGGGACAAAATGTGTACCAACGGCATGTTGATGCTGCTCCATGATAGCATGCCAAGTTTCATGAATTCCAGACGAGTTTTGGATTTACTAGAATTTAAAAACCAGGTATCTCAATGTTTGCGGCCGAGTGATAGGTGGCAGGGTGTTTGACATTCATTCCCATTTCTTGCATGGGACCTAAGCATGCACCCAAGGACAAATATTTGATTTTTTCAACGAATTTATATGCACTGGAGCATGTGCATGTAGTTCAAATTTGAATTATGCACATAAATGTATTAAAAACTCACTTAATGCATTAAAATGTCCAAATGAACCCTGATAATTCCAATTCTTTTATGATCACTATAGATAAAAGGTCTAGCAATTCAAACACCGTCCATGGCCGCTGTGAACCCATTATGTAATTCAAATCAAGACCAAAAATCAAGTAGATCCCACACAGTTTATTATAACCAACCGTGTGAGATGCAGCACAAAATATCTTCGGACCGTGTCTGAATAAAGGACCGTGTCTGATGACACTTTGCGCGCCAGTTTTTTGTCTGAAGTGATTCCAAATTTTTGGCTTCTGCAGAAATATCTACCTCCCTGCCCCCTCCCCCTTGCCAAAAGCCACATTTCCCCTCTTTCCGCCTTCCTTTCCAAGTTGAAACCTTCACTCCTTGCTTGCAACGTTGTCGCCTCCTCGCCGACGACCCTCCTTCACACTGCTCGGCCTCGCCTATCCAGGCAGGTAATCCACACCCGACCCCCATCCTCCTCCTCCTTCCACATCACACATGCCCCGACCGCCGGCGTGAGCGTGACACCTTCCACCCAAATCACCGACCCCTCCACCGAATAAGCGCCGGCCTAAGCCATGGTGCACGCAGTATAGCCAGTACCTCAAGGAGCATTTGGTAGCGGAGAAGCAAATCGCGGCCGCACGCGCGGATGAGATTGCGATGGCTGCCATTCGTGCCGAACCCCAACTCTTGGAGGAGAACCTCACCGTCGAGGCCACCGTTGATGCCTCGCGCGCCGACGCGGCGATGCAGTTGGCTGCTTTAAACGACAGCTCGTGGCATTTTCTCGAGGCCACCGTCGGTGCCTTAGATGAAGACTACGAGGTGTTTTATCAGTGTGCACGTGCTTACCTCATCTCAAGAGCCAGCAGGTTGGTGCCCGGAGTGGCTCAGACAACTCACCACTACAACGAGGGCACCCACGATGCGGAGGCCTCGCCCTCTTCCATGTCCAAGGAGCCAATCGTCATCGATATATCCGACAATGAGGAGTAGCTTGTCTTATTAGCTCACTATAAGGACCCATGTTCAGTTTGCTAGCTACTGCCTTTCCTTAACAAATTCTAGTGAATTGTGCTATCTACTTTTACCATGCAATCTTCTGCTATAGTGTATATGTTCTATATGTCGTGCAATGTGGTGTTCAATTAACTGCTTGGTTCAATTATGCAAATGTGATGTTCAATTCTTCAGGGTGCAATATTTCCAAGTTGTTAAGCATGCTTGGTCTGATCTTCTATTAGGAGTATGTTATATTGTTCAATTGGTGTTTAGTTAACTGCTTGGTTCATTTGTTGTGGCTTGGTTCACTTGTTGTGGTGTTTAGTTAACTGCTTGGTTCAATTCTGCAATGCGATGTTCAATTGTTGTGGCTGCATTCTGTTATTGTATACCATGTGAGGAATAAATCGAATTTGGTTGTACTAAATACATGAGAAACAAATACAATTGCTATATTTCCAAGTTGTTAAGCATGCTTGGTTTGGTTAATTGTCTGATCTTCTATTAGGAGTACGTTATATTGTTCAATTGGTGTTTAGTTAACTGTTTGGTTCATTTGTTGTGGCTTGGTTCACTTGTTGTGGTGTTTAGTTAACTGCTTGGTTCAATTCTGCAATGTGATGTTCAATTGTTGTGGCTGCATTCTGTTATTGTATACCATGTGAGGAATAAATCGAATTTGGTTGTACTAAATACATGAGAAACAAATACAATTGCTATATTTCCAAGTTGTTAAGCATGCTTGGTTTGGTTAACTGTCTGATCTTCTATTAGGGGTATGTTATATTGTGCAATGTGGTGCTCAGTTAACGTTTGGTTCATTTGTTGTGGTGTTTAGTTAACTGCTTGGTTCAATTCTGCAATGTGATGTTCAATTGATGTGGCTGCATTCTGTTATTGTATACCATGTGAGGAATAAATCAAATTTGGTTGCACTTAATACATGAGAAACATATACAAGTGCTATATTTCCTAGTTCTTAATCATGCTTGGTTTGGATAAATGGGTTTTCCATGTGGCTTGAATTAATCTGATGAATCTGCAATGTGCTTATTTATCATCAACATATTTTACTGATAGCATGTGAACCCTTACTTAACCTGATGACTAACTACCTTATATGTGTTGCAGGGAAACAATGGGAAGCAGTGAGGTTTACAAGATGGTACTAACTATTATACCTTGCCTTTTTGTATTCCTTTGCCCCATTTCCAATATAGAGAAGATATTTATGCACATCCTTGTTTTTAGGCTTCACTAATGATTACCTCTCAAACCACTTTTTTGGTCAGGAGGCGAGGAAAGTTTTCATACAACACCCATGGTTCAATATTGAAGTGTTCCTGAAGAGGTCGAAGGATGGGCGGTCAATCATCCACAGGCATTGGCCTAAAGTTGCAAAGACCTTCAACATGAATGAAGGCTCAATATTCGCCTTCCGCTTCAGACGTATTCTAGATGAGATGCATCTCTCTATGTACCGTCTATGATGCTAATTTCGAAAGGTTCTACATGTTGCATGTGAAACTTGCTGCTGGTGCAGTTGTGTAATGGGTAGTTGAGTGCTGAAGCTATATCATGTTGTACTCTGATGTATTTCAATTATGAAATCCTGCGTCCTTAATATGGAAATGGAATATATTATGTGCTTAATATGAATGTCAATTAGATTAGTAAATGGATTATTAATAATAGGGCAATTAGCCCGCTAATTAGGTTTTCCTATTGCAAACGGTTAATGAGAAACCACCGTGGTTAATGACCTAAAGCAACGCACACATTTCTAGGAATAAACCGTGTTGGATCAATGAACAATAACACACGACATTCTCTTCAAAACTGTTTGCGTTACGCCACCTTGCGCAAACATTTTCCTTGTAGTGACTGTGTGGCATGTATATATGAACGGAAATGTTTAGTGGTGACTGACTATGTGGGATGTACTTATGACCGTAAATGATTTCGCCTGTATAATTGTACTTTTTTAGCACTACTGTACGTATTTTTGTATTTGAGTGCTCGCCGGTCGCACACGACCTCATTTTGCCGAGCGTGTATGCCAGGAGGGCATATCCCCAACGGTTTCGGGGTCGTGTGGGAAGGATCCCCCTATCGCCCACACTCACTTGGCGACGGTTCTGAATGCCGTCGGGGAAAGGGGTTAAAAATGGTTTGTTTAGGATCGACACACACCGATGAATCTATAGTTCCGGTAACAAGATTGAACACAAGAGATGAACTAGGGTTTGAGATGAGATGGTGTTGTTGAAGATGTTAATGGAGATTGCCCTTCCCAAGATGGGAGAGTTGTTGGTGATGATGATGATGATGATGATTTCCCCTTTGAGAGGGAAGTTCCCCTGGCGGAATCGCTCCACTAGAGGGAAAAAGTGCTCCTGCCCAAGTTCCGCCTCGAGACAACGGTGCTCCATCTAGAAAGTCCTCTCCTTATTTTTTCTAGGTCAAAATGACTTATATACCATAAGATGGGCACTGCAGGTGGGCCTGGGTGAGCACAACCCACCAGGGCATGCTAGGCTCCCTGGCGCGCCCAAGTGGGTTGTGCTCACCTGGTGGGGCCCCTCTGGTACTTATTGGCTCCAATATTCCTCAAATATTCCATAAAAAATCTTCGTAAAGTTTCAGCTCATTTGGAGTTGTGCAGAATAGGTAGCTTGACGTAGATTTTTCAGGTCCAGATTTCCAGCTGCCAGAATTCTCCCTCTTTGTGTGTACCTTGCATATTATGAGAGAGAAGGCATTAGAATTACTCCAAAAAGCATTATTATGCATAAAAACATCATAAATAATAGTAGGAAAACATGATGCAAAATGTACTATCAACTCCCCCAAGCTTAGACCTTGCTTGTCCTCAAGCAAAGACCGAAATCGAAAAACATGTCCACATGCTTAGAGAGAGAGGTGTCGATAAAAACAAAATACGGACATAGAAGCATCATGTGAATTATTATAACAGCAACAAACTTTAACATAAAATTTTATCATATAACTTTTATCATAGACTTCTCATGAATAAGTAACAATTCATCACACTATTGAAGTATAAAGCATAAACTCTATTAGAAACCAACAAACTATGTTCTCTGTCAACTTTGCAACTACAATTCATCATCTTTTTAGGAAGGGTCATGTATCGGAGCCTTTAGGCAAGTCCACATACTCGACCATCATATAGTCTTCTATGATTGCTAACACTCACCGCATACACATGAGCAAAACGTTTCAACCGTACACATAGAAAGATTGGGGCTTATAGTTTTGCCTCCCAATGTACTCACCTCAAGGGTGATGTCAACAATAATAACTTATGACACCCATATTCAACTGGACATATGTGCCTAGATCTTTCCTCACCACATGATGCTTCCCAAAGGAGAAAAATAAAAAGGAATAGAGGGAAAACTTTGACTCATGCATAAAAGTAAAGACATAAAAGTAAAATATAGGCCCTTCGCAGAGCGAAGTGATAACCCACAAGTATAGGGGATTGCAACAGTTTTCGAGGGCAAAGTATTCAACCCAAATTTATTGATTCGACACAAGGGGAGCCAAAGAATACTCTCAAGTATTAGCAGCTGAGTTGTCAATTCAACCACACCTGGAAACTTAATATCTGCAGCAAAGTGTTTAGTAGCAAAGTAATATGATAGTAGTGATAACGGTAACAAAAGGTAACTGTAGTAAAAGCAATGTTTTTGGTATTTTGTAGTGATGATAGCAATAGCAACGGGAAAGTAAATAAGCGAAGAACAATATATGGAAAGCTCGTAGGCAATGGATCGGTGATAGAGAATTATGCCGGATGCGGTTCATCATGTAACAGTCATAACATAGGGTGACACAGAACTAGCTCCAGCTCATTGATATAATGTAGGTATGTATTCCGAATATAGTCATACGTGCTTATGGAAAAGAACTTGGATGACATCTTTTGTCCTACCCTCCCGTGGCAGGGGGGTCCTTACAGAAACTAAGGGATATTAAGGCCTCCTTTTAATAGAGAACTGGAACAAAGCATTAACACATAGTGAATACATGAACTCCTCAAACTACGGTCATCACCGGTAAGTATATCGATTATTGTCACTTCGGGGTTAATGGATCATAACACATAATAGGTGACTATAGGCTTGCAAGATAGTTTCAAGAACACTCATATATTGATGAGAACATAATAGGTTCAGATCTGAAATCATGGCACTCGGGCCCTAGTGACAAGCATTAAGCATAGCAAAGTCATAGCAACATCAATCTCAGAACATAGTGGACACTAGGGATCAAACCCTAACAAAACTAACTCGATTACATGATAGATCCCATCCAACCCATCACCGTCCAGCAAGCCTACGATGGAATTACTCACGCACGGTGGTGAGCATCATGAAATTGCTGATGGAGGATGGTTGATGATGATGATGGCGACGGATTCCCCTCTCCGGAGCCCCGAACGGACTCCAGATTCCCGAGAGGTTTTAGGGCTTGGCGGCGGCTCCGTATCATAAAATGCGATGAATTCTTCTCCTTGATTTTTTCTCCCTGAAACTCAATATATGGAGGTGGAGTTGGAGTCGAAGAGGCAACAGGGGGGCCACGAGGTAGGGGGCGCGCCCTAGGGGGGCAGGCGTGCCCCCCACCCTCGTGGCAAGGTGGTGGGCCCCTGGCCTTCATCTTTGGCAGGTATTTTTCTTATTTTCCGAAAATTGGCTCCGTGAAGTTTCAGGTCATTCCGAGAACGTTTGCTCCTGCACATAAATAACACCATGGTAATTCTGTTGAAAACATCGTCAGTCCGGGTTAGTTCCATTCAAATCATGCAAGTTAGAGTCCAAAACAAGGGCAAAAGTGTTTGGAAAAGTAGATACGTTGGAGACGTATCAACTCCCCCAAGCTTAAACCTTTGCTTGTCCTCAAGCAATTCAGTTGACAAACTGAAAGTGATAAAGAAAAAAATTTACAAACTCTGTTTGCTCTTGTTGTTGTAAATATGTAAAGCCAGCATTCAAGTTTTCAGCAAAGATTATAACTAACCACATTTGCAATAACGCATAGGTCTCAAGTTTACTCATATCAATAGCATAATCAACTAGCAAGTCATAATAATAAATCTCGGATGACAACACTTTCTCAAAACAATCATAATATGATATAACAAGGTGGTATCTCGCTAGCCCTTTCTAAGACCGCAAAACATAAATGCAGAGCACCTTTAAAGACCAAGGACTGACTAGACATTGTAATTCATGGTAAAAGAGATCCAGTCATGTCATACTCAATGTAAACTAACAGTAATGAATGCAAATGACAGCGGTGCTCTCCAACTAGTGCTTTTTAATAAGAGGATGATGACTCAACATAAAAGTAAATAGATAGGCCCTTCGTAGAGGGAAGCAGGGATTTGTAGAGGTGCCAGAGCTCGGTTTTGAAACAGAGGTGAATAATATTTTGAGCGGTATACTTTCATTGTCAACATAACAACTAAGAGATGGCGATATCTTCCATGCTACACACATTATAGGCGGTTCGCAAACAGAATGGTAAAGTTTATACTCCCCCTTCCACCACAAGCATCAATCCATGGCTTGCTCGAAACAACGAGTGCCTCCAACTAACAAGAGCCCCAGGGGAGTTTTGTTTGCAATTATTTTGATTTAGTTTGCATAAAGCATGGGACTGGGCATCCCGGTGACCAGCCATTTATCTCGTGAGTGAGGAGCGGAGTCCACTCCTCTTGAGAATAACCCGCCTAACATGGAAGATACAGACAACCCTAGTTGATACATGAGCTATTCGAGCATACAAAACAGGATATTTATTTGAAGGTTTAGAGTTTGGCACATACAAATTTACTTTGGAACGGCAGGTAGATACCGTATATAGGTAGGTATAGTGGACTCATGTGGAATAACTTTGGGGTTTAAGGGATTGGATGCACAAGCAGTATTCCCGCTTAGTACAGGTGAAGGCTAGCAAAAGAGTGGGAAGCGACCAGCTAGAGAGCGACAACAGTCATGAACATGCATTAAAATTAATCAACACCGAATGCAAGCATGAGTAGGATATAATCCACCATGAACATAAATATCGTGAAGGCTATGTTGATTTTGTTTCAACTACATGCGTGAACCTGCGCCAAGTCAAGTCACTTAAATCATTCAGAGGAGGATACCACCGTATCATACCACATCATAACCATTTTAATAGCATGTTGGCATGCAAGGTAAACCATTATAACTCATAGCTAATCAAGCATGGCACAAGAAACTATGATCTCTAATTGTCATTGCAAACATGTTTATTCATAATAGGCTGAATCAGGAATGATGAACTAATCATATTTACAAAAACAAAAGAGGTCGAGTTCATACCAGCTTTTCTTATCTCAGCCAGTCCATCATATATCGTCATAATTGCCTTTCACTTGCACGACCGAACGATGTGAATAATAATAATAGTGCATGTGCATTGAACTAAGCTGGAATCTGCAGACATTCAATAAACATGAGAAGACAAGGCAATATGGGCTCTTTTATCAGATCAACAATAATGCATATAAGAGCCACTTCAACAATTTAATTATGGTCTTCTCCTATCGACCCCCAAAGAAAAGAAAAGAAATAAAACTATTTACACGGGAAAGCTCCCAACAAGCAAGAGAAGAACAGGAAATCTTTTTGGGTTTTCTTTTTAATTACTACTACAAGCATGGAAAGTAAATTGATTAAAAGCTACCACTATTTTTTTGTTTTTCTTAAGGTTTATTAAACACACAAGAAGAAAGCATAAAAAGGAAAATAAACTAGCATGGATGATACAATGAAAAAGTATGAGCACCGACATCTAGCAATGAGTGTGTGAGCATAAATGTAATGTCGGTGGGAAATACGTACTCCCCCAAGCTTAGCCTTTTGGCCTAAGTTGGTCTATGGCCACGGCTGGCCTGGCAGATATCCATAATAGTAGTTGGGGTTGTACTACGAGGAAGAAGAGGAAGACTCATCTTGCCATTGGCTGACAATCATCTCCGGATCCCACTGGTAATTAGATTGTCGTGAAGGATCAATTTGTGGTTCCGGCTCTGGCTCCTCAGCTGGTGCAGGGTTCCAGATCAATTTGTGAATAGCCTTCAATGGAACAAGGTACGTGCCTACAGACAAATCAAACAAAAAAGGAGCAGGCAGGGTAATAGTCTCATGATGATGTTTGTTAAAGAACAATTGATATTTAAGTTCTCCTTCCCTATTCTTAACAATAAAATCATGTGCCACCATACTTTTATAATCTAAATAAACACGAAGCAGCACTTTTTCTTCCTTCTCAGAATGCCTAATAGGTATGTTAAAGTGTGCAGCTAAGCGTGAGGCATAGATGCCTCCAAAGATGGGGCCCTTTGTACGGTTCAGACTTAACCGTTTGGCAATAATGTCACCCATACTAAAAGTGTTATCACCGTATAAACCTTGGAGCAAAATAATAATATCAGGGATACTAAGGTTTCCATAGTTTCCGCGACCAATTAAACAACGACTAGCAAATAATGCAAAGTAACGTAAAACAGGAAAATGTATGCTAGTGATTCATGCATCGGAAACCTTCCTTGTTTCCCCTACAGTGATAGTACCAACAAATCCCTCCACATCATCACACTGTGGCTCTTCTGTCTTGCCCTCAAAAGGGACTAAACAAATCTGACAAAAATCATAAAGCGACATCTCCTTATGCTCATCATATAAATGAAACTCCACCGTAGGTGGTGAGTTCCTAGAATGAAAATGAAAGTTTTGCACAAAGGTATTTGTGAGTAAGAGATACTGGTCGCATTGGTCGTGGAGGAAAGCGGCGAGGCCTGCATTATGAGCCAATTCATGAAAATCTTCATAAATCCCGACTGCTCTCAAGAAATCCTCGAAAGGCCATTCACACGCCCGAACCTCCGCGGTGCGAGGCAGATTATACTTAGGCTTTGGTGCCTTTTCCTTCGAGCTTTGGCTCGATGAGCCCCTCAAAAATCTCCTCATCATTTTCTGAAAAATTCTGAAATTTTTAGTAACTTCAAAATAAAAGTAAACCAAACTCAATAGTATTGATAGCAACTACTCCTACAAGTGCCTAGGGCCTATATCATGCATCAAAACTACTTTTGACCATATAATTTTGACATGCAAGCTCAAGAACAGGGTCACCTAAGCAACACATATTTGCAACGAATAAAGCACTAGAAAAAAACTAATTGGATCAATGGAGGAGTCACATACCAAGGAACAATCTTCCCAAGCAGTTTTGTGAGAGGTGCTTTGAGCAAGGAGATCAAAAATGGCAGCAAGATGAGCTAGAACTCGTGCTTGAGCTGGTTATTCATGCTTGTGGGAGGAAGATGAAGTGTGTGGCTGCAGGAATAAGTGGAGGAGGGCCACCGTGGGACCACGAGGCAGGGGGCGCGCCCTCCACCCTCGTGGGCAGGTGGTTGACCCCCCCTGGTGTGTTGTGAGTTCCATAAATCCTCAAATATTCTAGAAAAAATCATATTTAAATTTCAGGGCATTTGGAGAACTTTTATTTTCGAGGTATTTTTATATTGCATGAATAATCAGATAACCGACAGAAAAAATTTATTTTTATTTTATTTAATATAAATAACAGAAAGTAAAAGTGGGATACAGAAGGTTGTGCCTTCTAGTTTCATCCATCTCATGATCATCAAAAGGAATCCACTAACAAGGTTGATCAAGTCTTGTTAACGAACTCATTCCGAATAACATGGAACCGGAGAAATTTCGAATAACACTATGTTACCTCAACGGGGATATGCACATCCCCAATAATAAGAATATCATATTTCTTCTTGATAGTAGGAAGAGGAAATTCAAAACCTCCAAATATAATTGATGGAATTTTTCCAATAGAGTTGATACTATGAACTTGAGGTTGTTTCCTCGGAAAGTGTACCGTATGCTCATTGCCATTAACATGAAAAGTGACATTGCCTTTAGTGCAATCAATAACAGCCCCTACAGTATTCAAAAAGGGTCTTCCAAGAATAATAGACATACTATCATCCTCGGGAATATCAAGAATAACAAAGTCCGTTAAAATAATAACGTTTGCAACTACAACAGGCACATCCTCACAAATACCGACAGGTATAGCAGTTGATTTATCAGCCATTTGCAAAGATATTTCAGTATGTGTCAACTTATTCAAATCAAGTCTACGATATAAAGAGAGAGGCATAACACTAACACCGGCTCCAAGATCACATAAAGCAGTTTTAACATAATTTCTTTTAATGGAGCATGGTATAGTGGGTACTCCTGGATCTCCAAGTTTCTTTGGTATTCCACCCTTAAAAGTATAATTAGCAAGCATGGTGGAAATTTCAGCCTCCGGTATCTTTCATTTATTTGTAATAATATCTTTCATGTACTTAGCATAAGGATTGGTTTTGAGTATATCAGTTAATCGCATACGCAAAAAGATAGGTCTAATCATTTCAGCAAAGCGCTCAAAATCCTCATCATCCTTTTTCTTGGATGGTTTGGGAGGAAAAGGCATGGGTTTCTAAACCCAAGGCTCTCTTTCTTTACCATGTTTCCTAGCAACAAAATCGTCTTATCATAACGTTGATTCTTTGATTATGGGTTATCAAGATCAACAGCAGGTTCAATTTCTATGTCATTATCATTACTAGGTTGAGCATCATTATGAACATTATCACTAATTTCAGGTTCATTACCAGATTGAGTTTCAGCATCAGAAATAGAAATATCATTTGGATTCTCAGGTGTTTCAGTAATAGGTTCACTAGAAGCATGCAAAGTCCTATCATTTTTCTTTTTCTTCTTTTTATAAGAACTAGGTACATCAATATTATTTCTCTGAGAATCTTGCTCAATTCTCTTAGGGTGGCTGTCGGTGTCAAAACCGGCGGATCTCGGGTAGGGGGTCCCGAACTGTGCGTCTAGGCTGGATGGTAACAGGAGGCAGGGGACACAATGTTTTACCCAGGTTCGGGCCCTCTTGATGGAGGTAAAACCCTACGTCCTGCTTGATTGATATTGATGATATGGGTAGTACAAGAGTAGATCTACCACGAGATCAAAGAGGCTAAACCCTAGAAGCTAGCCTATGGTATGATTGTTGTTCGTCCTACGGACTAAAACCCTCCGGTTTATATAGACACCGGAGAGGGCTAGGGTTACACACAGTCGGTTACAATGGTAGAAGATCTACATATCCGTATCGCCAAGCTTGCCTTCCACGCCAAGGAAAGTCCCTTCCGGACACGGGACGAAGTCTTCAATCTTGTATCTTCATAGTCCAGGAGTCCGGCCGAAGGTATAGTCCGGCTATCCGGACACCCCCTAATCCAGGACTCCCTCAGTAGCCCCTGAACCAGGCTTCAATGACGACGAGTCCGGCGCGCAGATTGTCTTCGGCATTGCAAGGCGGGTTCCTCCTCCAAGTACTTCATAGAAGATTTTGAACACAAAGGTAGTGTCCGGCTCTGCAAAATAAGTTTCCACATATTGCCATAGAGAGAATAATATTTACACAAATCTAATCTGCTGACGTATTCCGTAGCGTGACATCACACCACGGCCAAGTCTTTATTCGAATCGTTTTACTGTCCCACCTCAGCGCGTTTAGCGAGGCGGTTTCCTTGGCACGTCTTGTCAAAGCAGAGATCGTGTCCCCTTATTCCGGGATTCTCATCAATACGGGCGTGGGTAACCCAACCGCGCCATTGATTACGGCGCTTGGGAGATAAGCGAGTTTTACCAGGCTGGTGGGGACGCATAGTCGCGTCCGCCCATATAAGGGGATAAGGATCCACCTTTTCATCCACGCCTTCTTCCTCCTTTGCCTATCCATTTCCGCGCACTCGAGCTCCAGCGCCCAAGTCCGCACACCCCACCTCAACCTTCTCCAGCCATGTCCGGAGCGGGAGGCAAGTGGATGGTCTCCTCCGTCACGGAGGGACACATCAAAAAACTGAGGAAGGCCGGATACTTGTCTAACGACATTGCGCACCGGCTTCCCGAAGAGGGGCAGCTCATCCCCACCCCTAGGCCCCATGAGAGGGTGGTGTTCCTCCCCCATTTCCTCCGCGGACTGGGCTTCCCTCTCCACCCATTTGTCCGGGGGCTCATGTTCTACTATGGCCTGGATTTCCACGATCTGGCCCCGAACTTTGTCCTCAACATCTTGGCGTTTATCGTCGTGTGCGAGGCTTTCCTCTGCATCCGCCCCCATTTCGGCCTATGGCTCAAGACTTTCAATGTCAAGCCGAAGGTGGTGCGCGGCACCCAGGTGGAGTGCGGAGGCGCCATGGTGGGCAAGATGCCCAACGTCCTATGGCTCGAGGGCTCCTTCATGGAGACCCTAAAGGGGTGGCAATCGGGGTGGTTTTACATCACCGAGCCGCGCGACCCTGAATGGGTCGCAGCCCCTGAGTTCCGATCCGGACCCCCTACGCGGCTCACCTCCTGGAAAGAGACGGGCCTGTCGTGGGGTAAAAAAGGAGAGCTGACCGGACTCCAAACATGCGTCCAAACCCTAGTGGACAAGAAGCTCAAACTTGTCAACGTAGTCCAGGTTATGCTCATCCGCCGGATCCTCCCGTGTCAACAACGGGCTTTCAACCTGTGGGAGTTCGACCCGGCGCAGCACCGAACTCTGAGCAGGCTCTTCGACACGACGTACGAAGATGCCTGGAAGGTGCTTTTCAAGGGCGCCGAGGCCCCCGCATCCGCTACCGAGGATCGCGGATTCAGCACGCAGTGTCACGCTAGTGCGGTAAGCTGTTTTTACCTTTTACAGGGTATTAGTTTTTCATAGTTTGACTCCATGCGGGATCTAAGCTCCCTTACCTTTGACAGGATTGGCAGGAGACGTCCGGACAGATCAACTGTCCGGCTCCTTTGCCCGAAGGCCCAGCGGACGCTCGCTTGGCGAAGCTGCTGGTTCCGGCACCCTATGTGGTGCCGGAGAAGAAGGCCAAGAAGAAGGCCACGGGGACTCGAAAGAGTGCCCGGCGCCTGGAGGTGTCGGATTCATCATCCGACGACTCCAAGACGCACTCCTCCCGTGAAGACGAGGAGGAGGAAGAAGAGACCTCTCCCCCTCCAGCGGGGGAAGGGAAGAAAAGGAAGGCCGCCCCAACTGGGGAGGCCGAAGGGTCCAAGAAGGGGAAAACCCTTCCTCCGGACTACTCCACCAACACCGATGATGGCGAAGAGGAGTGGCCGCACAGGGCCAAGCCCCTAGCGAGATCGTAAGTATTCGGACGCCAGAGCAATTCATAGTGTTCCTTTCTTACACAGCTCCTCCTTACGCCGAATATGACTATGCAGTCCGCCCAAGGCCGGGCTCGACGAATCGTCGAGCGGCTCCCTGGATTCGTCGGATGTGAATTCGCTTCCGACGGCTACCTCCCCCCATCCTGCGGACGATGCTGAGGTGGCGTCACAACAGGTTCCAAGCCAGGAGGAGGTGGTCCTGGAGGCGCCGCAAGGCGACCACCCGGACTCCAGGCGTAAAGGAGATAGAACCCCCAAGGGCTCCAAGTCCGGCCTTGAGCCGGACACCGCGCCAGAACCTTCAACAGTTCCGGACTCTGGTAGGCAGCCTCCTTCCAAGAGGAGCAAGCCTATCGAGCCGGTGACCTCCGTCCAACCAGAAGCATCGAACAATTTGCTGGAGGTGCTTAACGGCGCCTCCATCGACGAGGAGCACCGCACTATTATGAGTGCGGTGATCCGGAAGGTTCAGTCCGCCAAGAGCGGACTGACCGAAGCCTGTGCCAGCCTTCTAACAGGCTTTGAGGTAAGTAAAGAATATGTAAAAATATTACCGCATAGACAGTATCCCTGATGCTCTGTTCGGCGTTCAGAAAGAAAAGCCGAATAGAGGATCTAATAACATTCGCAGGAGTCTAACATAATCAAGTCAATATGCGTATGCAGGCTTCGCTGCTGGCCTCCACTGCACTGACTGCGGAGGTGGATACGCTGAAGCAAAACCTCGCGTGGTTCGAGAACAAGCTCGGCCATGCCAAGAGGCAACTCGAGGAGAAGGAAGGTAAGTAATACCTTGCGCAAGTATATAGAGAAGATGTGGTTGCAAAAAATGACAGGATCAACGTGCTATTATAGGGGCCACGACCGAGGTGGCAACCCTTAAGAAAGCGCTGTCCGAGGCCGAAAACAGAGCGGCCGCGGAGCGCACAGAGAGAGGGAAGCAGGAGGCGCGGTTGGAGGAGGTGCAAAAAGAGCTCTAGGCTCTCATGAAAAAACACGAGAGTTTGGAGCTTGACTCAAAGATGCAAGCGTCCGAGCTTGCGGCAGCCCTCGAAAGCACGAAGTCTGCTAAGGCCGAAGCCCAGAAAGCCCTCCAAGAAATTGAAGCGATGAAGAAGATAGCGGCGGGTAAGGCATTCATTATGCAAAGCAAGCACGTGAAAGTGAATTACTTGTTACTTACCCGAGTCCGGAGCTCTCCAGGAGCATTCGCAGATTTGCCCCGCAGTGCATCTGATGCTGCCGCCTACTATCGAGCCGAGGAGGGGAGTTCGACAGAGAAGGTGTTCTGGTCTCAGTATGCTGAGGTCGGACACTTGGTGCCTTTGAGCGACCAGCTGAAGCAAATGGTCGAGCTCCACAAGGTGGCCGAATAGGCCATAAAGGGCCTCATAGTTCGGCTTTGGCCTGGAGAGGCTCTACCTGGGAGCTATTTCGGGCTGGTGAGGTGGCTGGTGGATGCATGTCCACGGCTTGAAGTAATCAAGCGCTCCCTCTGCATCGAAGGTGCCCGTAGGGCGCTTGCCCGTGCTAAAGTGCACTGGGGCAAGATGGATGCGGAGAAGCTGGTGAAGGACGGGCTGCCACCGGGCAAGGAGCATCGCGTCCTGGAAGCGTATTATGAGGGCGTCCTAAAGGGTGCCCGCCTTATAGCGGATGAATGCTCCAAAGATGTAATTTTTGAGTAAACTTGCATTTGTGATCCTGTATGCTGAAAACTTGTTCATATGCGCTAAGCAACGCTTTTGAATTTAAAATATTACCTTATGTGCGGCCGTTTATCAAATTTGAGAGATGGCGAGTCATTGGCTTCTGCCCCCATGCCGCGAGTGCTGGGGTGTTCAGGATAAACATGAGCGCTCTTTTTCCCATTCTTGGGTCCTTCGAGGGAGGCGCTCAACACAACGAACAAGGCAATCGGACTATAATGCTTGAACACTCTCACTTAGCCATAGAATTCTATAATTTTAAATTTCGGCTAAGCCCTTAGTGTTTGGAATACCGAGTTCGGGGCGCTATCCACGCCTAGGCCGGACAAAGCCGACTCCTCGCTCTAAGCAGCATAAGTCTTTAGGGACTCGAAAACCTCTCGAACAGTGACCAGCTCTCGCCTCATCATGACGGTCAGTTTTAGCTTTCTCTACTGAGGTGCTTAGCCCAGCTCAACCGGGGCACAATCGCAGTAGTTCTCCTAGTGCTACCTTAGCTGATATAACGGAATGTGAGGTACCAAAACATAGGAGCCGGGCAAACCCAACTATTGACCCAAGACATGATTCAGAGCCGATGCATATAATGCTATAAGTTCGGGGTGCCGCACTTGTGAAAGTGTTCGCACTTCTCACACCGTATTGTGGGGTACTTAAGCCCCTGGCGTATTGGTCGTACCAAAGTGTACGGGTGCAACATGTCATTAATGAACATATATTCGTAAAAAAGAGTAATGCAATAATAGACGGAAGCTATGCATTGTTTATTTTAAAAAGCTGCAATCAAAGCAGAACGATACAAATAGTGCAATAAGCAAAAGATGGGACTATTTAACATGTCCTTTCCAGGGGCGAGCTGCGGAATGGTATTTGAAACAGGTATACTGCTCGTTATAGAGACCACCTTAGAGTTCCATAGTGCGGCGTAGCTTTCTGCTTCCCTGGTTGTATCGTTTGTGTGGCAATTGTACTGCCGGACAAGCCTTCCGAAGAATGGAGTCCTTAAAATAAGAGAAAATTAAGAAATCGGCAGCCCCTAGTGCGGTTTAAGCCGCGTTTCGGGCGTGCCATGATGGTGCCCCTCCCCCTGTGCCCATGGTATTTCTAGAGCGTAGTTATGTACGCGCAACACTGGTTTCGCAAGTTCGCAAGGGCTGGGGTTGGGGCCGCATTGCTACGCTTGCTTGGAACGTGTCAGGCGGTCTTGTTGTAGGTTACTCCGGGCGCGCTTGACGTTGTCCTGACGTTTAATGGCCGGACTGGAGAATTGCCTTGAGAGGCCGCTTTGTACTTCCGCTGCGATAGCCGCCGTATGCTCCTCCGTTTGGAGAGAGCGTTCGATGTTTCCATTGACCGTGATGACTCCTCGAGGGCCTGGCATCTTGAGCTTGAGGTATGCATAGTGCGGCACCGCATTGAACTTAGCAAATGCGGTTCGCCCGAGCAGTGCGTGATAGCCACTGCGGAACGGGACTATGTCGAAGATTAACTCCTTGCTTTGGAAATTATCCGGAGATCCGAAGACCACTTCAAGTGTAACTGAGCCTGTACAGTTGGCCTCTACACCTAGTATGACGCCTTTAAAGGTCGTTTTAGTGGGTTTAATCCTCGAGGGATCGATGCCCATTTTCTGCACTGTATCCTGGTAAAGCAGGTTCAGGCTGCTGCCACCGTCCATAAGGACTCTAGTGAGGTGAAATCCGTCGATAATTGGGTCTAGAACCAATGCGGTGAATCCGCCATGACAGATGCTAGTGGGGTGGTCCCTTCGATCAAAAGTGATCGGGCAGGAAGACCATGGGTTGAACTTTGGGGCGACTGGCTCCATGGCATATACGTCCCTTAGCGCACGCTTCCGCTCCCTCTTGGGGACGTGGGTTGCGTATATCATGTTCACCGTCCGCACTTGTGGGGGAAAACCTTTCTGTCCATTGTTGTTCGGCTGCCGGGGCTCCTCCTCGTCATCACTATGCAGCCCCTTGTCTCTGCTTTCGGCATTTAACTTGCCTACCTACTTGAACACCCAACAATCCCTGTTGGTGTGATTGACTGGTTTTTCGGGGGTGCCATGTATCTGGCATGAGCGGTCGAGTATTTGGTCCAAACTGGACAGGCCCGGAGTATTTCTTTTGAACGGCTTTTTCCGTTGACCAGGTTTAGAGCCTCTGAATCCGGCATTAACTGCCATATCCTCAGCATTGTCGCCGTTAATGCGGTGCTTTTGCTTGTTGCGACGCGACCTGCCACTGCTGTCCTTGGTATCCGAATTACCAGGGCTCTTGGTCATGTTATTGCTGCGAGCTAGCCAACTGTCTTCTCCAGCGCAAAAGCGGGTCATAAGTGTCGTGAGGGCTGCCATAGATTTCGGCTTTTCCTATCCTAGGTGCCATGCAAGCCACTCATCGCGGATGTTATGCTTGAAGGCTGCTAGGGCCTCTGCGTCCGGACAGTCGACGATTTGATTTTTCTTGGTTAGGAACCGTGTCCAGAATTGTCTGGCCGATTCCTCTGGCTGTTGAATTATGTGGCTTAGGTCATCGGCGTCTGGTGGTCGCACATAAGTGCCCTGGAAATTGTCGAGGAATGCGGCTTCTAGGTCCTCCCAACAACCAATTGATTCTGGTGGCAAGCTGTTAAGCCAATGCCGAGCTGGTCCTTTAACCTTGAGTGGGAGGTATTTGATGGCGTGTAGGTCATCACCGCGAGCCATGTGGATATGAAGGAGATAGTCCTCGATCCATACCGCAGGATCTGTTGTGCCATCGTATGATTCGATGTTCACGGGTTTGAAACCCTCGGGGATTTGATGATCCATTACTTCATCTGTGAAGCATAGTGGGTGTGCGGCGCCTCTGTATTGGGCTATATCACGACGCAGCTCAAACGAGCTTTGTCTAATGTGTTCAGCCCGGCTGGATTTACTGTATCCGGCGTGACGAGTACCGTCTCGTGCCGTGGGGCGCCCACGTGATCCGTAGATTGATCTTGTTTGCCTTGCCTTGTCTTCCAATATATCTCGTAGGTCTGGCGCGTTTTCCCGTTCCTTGGTATTTTTTAAGCGGCACCGGGGTGCGGCTTGAGTGGAGGGCCGAGAGGCCTCTCTGTCGCGGCCACGGGGTGGCTGGTCGGCCGCGTCATGCGCTGGTGATGTAGGTTTAGCTGCTTCCTCCTCTAATTGGGGTAGCAACCTGCGCTTTGGGTAGCTCTTGGAGGGGCGTTCGAGTTCATACTCTTCGGCCGCAAGGACTTCAGTCCATCTGTCGGCTAGCAAATCTTGATAAGCTCTAAGCTGTTGCTGTTTTTTCTTGAGGCTGCTCGCCATGGCCATAAGCCTGCGTTTGAAACGCTCTTGTTCGACGAGATCCTCCGGCACAACAAATTCGTCGTCGTCGAGGCTTGCCTCATCTTCGGAGGGGGGCATATAATTATCATCCTCGACCTCTCTGTCTGCCGCTCTCTCATGAGGGTTGGCTTCTCCATCCTCCTGTGCTGAATCTTGCTGGAGGTGGTTATCTTCGGCACTGTCCGGGGTGTTATTATCTCCCGTGCCGGAATCACCGTTTTTCCTTTGGCGGGATTTAGAGCGGCGCCGCTGACGCCGGCGCTTAGGCTGCTTCTTGGAGGGGTCATCCTCCGCTGTTCCATCGCCATTGCCTTCTTTTGGGGTGTCCACCATGTATATATCATATGACGAGATGGCTTTCCAGTTCCCTATAAGCGCTGGTTCTTGATCGTCTCCTGTATCGGCGTCCATACCGTCGATGTCTTCGGAGTCGAAGTCGAGTATGTCGGTTGAATCATCGACAGTGGCTACGAAGTGGGTGGTGGGTGGGCTTTGAATTTCTTCATCATCCACATCCCAACCTTGCTGACCATAGTCCGACCAGGGCTCTCCTGATAAAGAGAGAGACTTTAGTGAATTCAGAATATCGTCGAAGGGCGAGTGCTTGAAAGATGTCCGCGGCGGTGAACTCCATGATCGGCACC
This sequence comes from Triticum aestivum, assembly GCF_018294505.1. Taxonomy (NCBI): domain Eukaryota; kingdom Viridiplantae; phylum Streptophyta; class Magnoliopsida; order Poales; family Poaceae; genus Triticum; species Triticum aestivum. The sequence continues at coordinate 517,485,580 of NC_057800.1, read as the reverse complement.
CAATCGGGTTCGATCGGTAGGGGCGCGGAGGGCTCGGAGTCAGGAGAGGAGTCCGGCTCCTTGGAGTCATGGGCTTCGCAGAGAATAGGGCTGGTGTTCGGCTCGATCGCCATAGAGATTGCAGCCCTCGAGGCGGTGTCCAACCACCCATCCTCGATTGGCGCAGTTGGCTCCGAATTAAGGGTCGGAGCTGATGCGGGTGCGGCCTCTAGGGCACTGTTCGGCGGCAGAGCTAGATCATGCCCATCGTGACAGTGCGGCGCGCTCGGCTGTGGCTCGAATCCGTCGAAGATCAAGTCTCCGCGGAGGTCGACCGTGTAACTCAAACTTCCAAATCTGACCTGATGGCCAGGGGCATAGCTTTCGATCTGCTCCAGATGAGCAAGCGAATTGGCCGGCAGTGCAAAGCCGCCGAATACAAAGATCTGTCCGGGGAGAAAAGTGTCACCCTGGATCGCATCGCTATTGATGATCAGAGAAGCCATCGGGCCTAAAAGTGATGACACAGAGGAACTCTCAATGAAAGCACCAATGTCGGTGTCAAAACCGGAGGATCTCGGGTAGGGGGTCCCGAACTGTGCATCTAGGCTGGATGGTAACAGGAGGCAGGGGACACAATGTTTAACCAAGGTTTGGGCCCTCTTGATGGAGGTAAAACCCTACGTCCTGCTTGATTGATATTGATGATATGGGTAGTACAAGAGTAGATCTACCACGAGATCAAAGAGGCTAAACCCTAGAAGCTAGCCTATGGTATGATTGTTGTTCGTCCTACAGACTAAAACCCTCCGGTTTATATAGACACCGGAGAGGGCTAGGGTTACACAGAGTCGGTTACAATGGTAGGAGATCTACATATCCGTATCGCCAAGCTTGCCTTCCACGCCAAGGAAAGTCCCTTCCGGACACGGGACGAAGTCTTCAATCTTGTATCTTCATAGTCTAGGAGTCCGACCGAAGGTATAGTCCAGCTATCCGGACACCCCCTAATCCAGGACTCCCTCAGTGACCTTCGGGATACAAAGGTTCCTGAGTCATTCTACCAGTTCTAGTAGCCACTCTAACAGCATAATCATTATCTTTACTATTCAATTCATTGAGCAAATCATTTTGAGCTTTAAGTACTTGTTCTACTTGAGTGGTAACCATAGAAGCATGTTTACTAATAAGTTTAACTTCACCTTTAACATTAGCCATATAATCACCCAAGTGTTCAAGCATATTTGAATTGTGTTTCAATTGTCTACCAAAATAAGCATTAAAGTCTTCTTTCTTAGACATAAATTTATCAAACTCATCTAAGCATGGGCTAGCAAATTTAGTAAATGGGATTACAGCTTTATCATATCTATAGAGAGAATTTACCTTCACTACCTGTGTCGGGTTATCAAGACCATGTGTTTCTTCAATAGGTAAAGGATTAAGATTATATGTTTCTTCAACAGGCGGTAAATTAAGACCATGTACTTCTTCAATAGGAGGTAAATTCTTAACATCTTCGGCTTTAATACCTTTTTCTTTCATAGATTTCTTTCCCTCTTGCATATCTTCAGGACTGAGAAATAGAATACCCCTCTTCTTCAGAGTTGGTTTTGGAATAGGCTCAGGAATTGGCTCCGGAGGTGTCCAATTATTTTCATTTGTCAACATACTATTCAATAAAATTTCAGCTTTCTCGGTGTTATTTCCCTGAAAACAGAACCAGCACAACTATCCAGGTAATCTCTGGAGGCATCGGTTAGTCCATTATAGAAGATATCAAGTATTTAATTTTTCTTAAGAGGATGATCAGGCAAAGCATTAAGTAATTGGAGAAGCCTCCCCCAAGCTTGTGGGAGACCCTCTTCTTCAATTTGCACAAAATTATATATATCCCTTAAAGTAGCTTGTTTCTTATGAGCAAGGAAATATTTAGCAGAGAAGTAATAAATCATATCCTGGGGACTACGCACACAACCAGGATCAAGAGAATTAAACCATATCTTAGCATCACCCTTTAATGAGAACGGAAATATTTTAAGGATGTAAAAGTAACGAATTCTCTCATATTTAGTGAACATGGTGGCTATACCATTTAATTTAGTAAGATGTGCCACAAAAGTTTCAGATTCATAACCATGAAAAGGATCAGATTCAACCAAAGTAATTATATCATGATCAACAGAGAATTCAGAATCCTTATCAGTAACAAAGATGGGTGAAGTAGCAAAAGCAGAGTCAGGTTTCATTCTAGCATTTAGAGATGGCTTACTCCATTTAGCTAATAATCTTTTGAGTTCAGTTCTATTTTGGCACGCTAAAATAGCTAAGGAAGCTTCTTGATCAAAGACATAACCCTTAGGAATAACAAGTGATTCTTCATCGTCACTTTCATCAGTATCATCAGATTCAATATTTTCAATCTCTTTAGCCCTAGCAAGTTGTTTATCGAGAAAATCACTAAGTGGCATAGTAGTATCAGGCATAGAGGTAGTTTCATCATAAGTATCATGCATAGCAGAAGTGGCATCATCAATAACATGCGACATATCAGAATGAATAGCAGAAGCAGGTGTATGTGTCGCAAACTTACTCATAACAAAAGGTGAATCAAGTGCAGAGCTAGATGGCAATTCCTTACCTCCCCTCGTAGTTGAGGGATAGATCTTGGTTTTTGGATATCTCCAGTTCTTCATAATGATAAGTAGATATACATCCCAAGTGACTCAAAGAATAGAGCTATGTTCCCCAGCAACAGTGCCAGAAAATAGTCTTGATAACCCACAAGTATAGGGGATCGCAACAGTTTTCGAGGGTAAAGTATTCAACCCAAATTTATTGATTCGACACAAGGGGAGCCAAAGAATACTCTCAAGTATTAGCAGCTGAGTTGTCAATTCAACCACACATGGAAACTTAATATCTGCAGCAAAGTGTTTAGTAGCAAAGTAATATGATAGTAGTGATAACGGTAACAAAAGGTAACGCTAGTAAAAGCAATGTTTTTGGTATTTTGTAGTGATGATAGCAATAGCAACGGGAAATTAAATAAGCGAAGAACAATATATGGAAATCTCGTAGGCAATGGATCGGTGATAGAGAATTATGCCGGATGCGGTTCATCATGTAACAGTCATAACATAGCGTGACACAGAACTAGCTCCAGTTCATTGATATAATGTAGGCATGTATTCCGAATATAGTCATATGTGCTTATGGAAAAGAACTTGCACGGCATCTTTTGTCCTACCCTCCTCGACAACGGTGCCAGAAAATAGTCTTGATAACCGACAAGTATAGGGGATCGCAACAGTTTTTGAGGGTAAAGTATTCAACCCAAATTTATTGATTCGACACAAGGCGAGCCAAAGAATACTCTCAAGTATTAGCAGCTGAGTTGTCAATTCAACCACACCTAGAAACTTAATATCTGCAGCAAAGTGTTTAGTAGCAAAGTAATATGATAGTAGTGATAACGGTAACAAAAGTAACGGTAGTAAAAGCAATGTTTTTGGTATTTTGTAATGATGATAGCAATAGCAACGGGAAATTAAATAAGCGAAGAACAATATATGGAAAGCTCGTAGGCAATGGATCGGTGATAGAGAATTATGCCGGATGCGGTTCATCATGTGACATTCATAACATAGGGTGACACAGAACTAGCTCCAGTTCATTGATATAATGTAGGCATGTATTCCGAATATAGTCATACGTGCTTATGGAAAAGAACTTGCATGAAATCTTTTGTCCTACCCTCCCGTGGCAGTGGGGTCCTTACAGAAACTAAGGGATATTAAGGCCTCCTTTTAATAGAGAACCGGAACAAAGCATTAACACATAGTGAATACATGAACTCCTCAAACTATGGTCATCACCGGTAAGTATCCCGATTATTGTCACTTCGGGGTTAACGGATCATAACACATAATAGGTGACTATAGACTTGCAAGATAGGATCAAGAACACTCATATATTGATGCAAAAATAATAGGTTCAGATCTGAAATCATGGCATTCGGGCCCTAGTGACAAGCATTAGGCATAGCAAAGTCATAGCAACATCAATCTCGGAACATAGTGGACACTAGGGATCAAACCCTAACAAAACTAACTCGATTACATGATAGATCCCATCCAACCCATCACCGTCCAGCAAGCCTACGATGGAATTACTCACGCACGGCGGTGAGCATCATGAAATTGGTGATGGAGGATGGTTGATGATGATGATGGCGACGGATTCCCCTCTCCGGAGCCCCGAACGGACTCCAGATCAGCCCTCCCGGGAGGTTTTAGGGCTTGGCGGTGGCTCCGTATCGTAAAACGCGATGAATTCTTCTCCTTGATTTTTTTCTCCCCGAAACTCAATATATGGAGGTGGAGTTGGAGTCAGAGAGGCAACAGGGGGCGCACGAGGTAGGGGGGCGCGCCCCCCACCCTCATGGCAAGGTGGTGGGCCCCCTGGCCTTCATCTTTGGCATGTATTTTTCTTATTTTCTGAAAAGTGGCTCCGTGAAGTTTCAGGTCATTTCGAGAACGTTTGCTCCTGCACATAAGTAACACCATGGTAATTCTGCTGAAAACAGCGTCAGTCCAGGTTAGTTCCATTCAAATCATTCAAGTTAGAGTCCAAAACAAGGGGAAAAGTGTTTGGAAAAGTAGATACGTTGAGACGTATCAGGAAGCAGAGGTTGCCATGCGCTTATTTGTTTGTATGCTCACCCCCTTAGTGCAAAGGAACGTCACATTGTATTGCCCCTTGTGATGGAAACCTTTATTATGCAGTCTGTCGCTTTTATTCTTCACCATCACAAGTTTGTACAACGCTCATTTTTCTCTTACACTAAATGATCTCACACTTTTAGAAGCAGTTTTTATTGCCTTACTGCACTGATGACAACTTACTTGAAGGATCTGACTAAATCCTTAGGTAGGTATGGTGGACACTTGAAAATAAGATTTGGGTTTAAGGGCTTTTGGACGCACAAGTAGTATCTCTACTTAGTGCAGAATTTTTGGCTAGCAAAGATGGGGGCAAGCATCGCATGTTGAAGGATATATGACAATATAACTTCTATGTGAATATTAACAAACATAAATCATTAAGTTGTCTTCCTTGTCCAACGTCAACCATTTTGGCATATAATATTTTGATGGGGGCTCACAATCACAATAGATTTCCACGATAGTGTATTTATATGTGAATCTTCTCTTCCCTTATTAATTCTTTCGTGAGTTACATCATTGACCAATGCTATGTTTGTCAATCTCTAACAAAATTTTCTACTTATACTTTTCCTTACGTGGTGTCATCACCTACCATAAGATTAGCATATGATCTTATTCATTTATTTCCTTTATTTTTATTGGAACATGAAAGTAAAGAAAGAAAAAACTCAAACTAAACTTTATTATATATCTCGCACACGATTGCAAGGATAGATCACTAAGCAAACTCTCAAAAAGAAAGGATTGAACTAAACTTTTATTCATCTAAAGCAAAGGATACTATGGATCGAACTAAAATAAGTAAAGGAAAAAATATAGTGGGGATGATACGATACCGGGGCACCTCCCCCAAGCTTGGCAGAAGTGCCCATACCCGATACTCAATTTTCTTTTGGTGATGAAGAAGGTGGTGGTGATGAAGTAGAGACCTTGTCTTCGGGTTTCCATGGCAGAGGTCAAGCATCATAAGAGGAAGAGTGAGTCTCACGGGTCCTGCAACCGGCAGCCAAACTCATACCTTTAAACCTCGCCTCATATTCAAGGACTTGGTTCTGGAGATCGTAGATCTGGCTTTGGAGGAAGTTGGTTTGCTCGTTGAGGGTGAAGACGATGTCCTTCATGGACTTGCCATCCACCTTGAGATCATGAGTAAGGTCCGTGATCATGAGGTGATTGGCATTGAGTCCACTCTCCACCATCCCTTTGCACTGGAAGACCTCCTGCTCCATAGCTTCAAGCCTGGCCTCCATGGTTCCCGTCCCCTTGGGACCTTGCACATCGCGGATGTGGAGCACCCCCTCATGCATCTGGATCACCTGAGGGTGCTACACCACTTCCCAGAAATATTGGTTGATGACGTTCTTGAAGAACTTGTCCTTGGAGGAGCTTGAAGCAACCATGGTAGATGGGATCCGACAGAAAACAACAAGGAAAAGAAAGCAGAAGATTTCTCCGTGATACGGTGATCTATAGGTTCGGGGGGGTATATAAAGATTTTTTATCTTGGGGAACAAGCAAACTATAGAAAAAGGAGTCCGGAAGGTACCCGAGGTGGGCACAACCCACCTTGGCGTGCTTGGCAAGCCAGGTGCGCCCTGGTGTCTTGTGCCCACCAGGGTGCACTTCCTGAAATTTCCTTATTTTCCTAATTTTTGTTATATTCCAAAACTGACAAAAAATATTTTTGCGGATTTTTCAGAGTCCGTTTACTTATTGTATCACGTACCTCCTCTTTTTAATGATTTTGGAGTGTTCCGGAAGGACTCTTTTATGTGTTCTTCTGGTGTCATAGTTTGGATAATATTACTTTCAACATTAATGGACGTACCTGAGATATAATGTTTTATTCGTTGCCCATTAACAACCTTTGGGTTAGTACCTTCGGCATAATTTATTTTGATAGCTCTGGACCGATAAACCTCCTTGATAACATAGGGTCCTTCCCATCTGGAGAGGAGTTTTCCTGCAAAGAACCTGAAACGAGAGTAGGGCAATAAAATCCAGATTCCAATACCTTGTGAGTAGTTCTGTCTCCTGCATGATGCCCTCCATAAGCTTAAGAGTGACATTTGCGTAGGATTTGTCCCTGTTTCATGCTCATGTACACAATGTCTAATAACACCATCTACTCCTTATTTATAAAGATGTGGGTCATCCCAAAAGTAATGTCTTAAATCATAGAAGACTTTTTTCTTTTGTTGGTATGTAAAGCTAGGTGGTACATATTTAGCAACAATGTAATTAGCTTAGTTAGCATACCAAGGAGTGTTATGAGAAACATTTATTGCAGCTAACTACTCATTAGGAAAACTATCATCAATAGGTAGTGGGTCATCAAGCACATTTTCAAGCCTAGACAAGTTATCAGCTACGGGGTTCTCTGCTCCTTTTCTATCAGTGATATGTAAATCAAATTCTTGTAGCAAGAGAACCCACCGAATAAGTATAGGTTGAGCATCTTTCTTTTCCATAAGATATTTAATAGTAGCATGATCAGTGTGAACAATTACTTTTGAATCAACAATGTAAGATCTAAATTTATCACAAGCAAACACCACTGCTAGAAATTCTTTTTCAGTACTAGCATAATTTCTCTGAGCACTGTCTAGATTTTTACTAGAATAATGAATAACATTCAACTTTTTTATCAACCATAATCACTAGCATCACACATAATTTCAAAAGGCAAGTTCCAATCAGGTGGTTGAACAATAGGTGCAAAAATTAAGGCTTTCTTGAGTGTTTCGAAGGCTTCTAAACAATCATCATAAAAACAAAAGGAACATCCTTTTGCAAAAGATTTGTAAGAGGCCCAGAATTTTTATAAAAATCTTTGATAAATCTCCTATAGAAACTAGCATGACCTAAGAAACTACGAATACCTTTGGTATCTTTAGGACATGGCATTTTATCAATTGCATCAACCTTAGCTTTGTCCACGTCAATACCTTTTTTAGAAATTTTATGACCCAAGACAAAACCTTTGTTAACCATAAAGTGGCACTTCTCCCAATTCAAGAAAATATTTGTTTGTTCACATCTCTGCAAAACTCGATCAAGATTGCTTAAACAATCATCAAAAGACTTCCCATAAACGGAGAAGTCATCCATGAAAACCTCAAAAATCATTTCACAAAAGTCAGATAATATAGCACACATACATCTTTGAAAGGTAGCAAGTGCATTGCATAAACCAAAAGGCATATGTCTATAAGCATAAGTTTCAACGGATAGGTAAAAGTGGTCTTTTCTTGATCAGGTTGAGAAACAGGTATTTGTGAAAAACCAGAGTATCCATTAAGGAAGCAAAATGTGTGTGCTTAGATAGTCTTTCTACCATTTGATCAATAAAAGGCAGAGGGTAATGATCTTTTCTAGTTGCTTTGTTTAATTTTCTAAAGTCAATTAACATTCTATAGCCTGTAACAATTCTTTGGGGAATAAGTTCATTCCTATCATTAGGAATAACAGTGATACCTCCCTTCTTAGGGACACAATGAATAGGACTTACCCATCTACTATCAGCTATAGGATAGATTATACCTGCTTCCATAAGTTTTAATATTTCCGTTCTTACCACTTCCTTCATCTTTGGATTTAAACGACGTTGGTGATCAACAACGGGTTTAGCATCAGGCTCCATATTAATCTTGTGTTGACATAGAGTGAGACTAATGCCCTTTAAATCATCAAGAGTATATCCAATAGAAGCTCGGTGCTTCCTTAGAACTTTCAATAATCTTTCTTCTTCATGTTCTGAAAGGTTAGCACTAATAATAATAGGATATATCTTCTTTTCATCAAGATAAGCATATTTCAAAGTGTCTTGCAATTGTTTTAATTCAAAAACAGGATCACCTTTAGGTGGAGGAGGACCTCTTAGAGTTTCAACTGGAAAATTGTATTTAAGCAGAGGACGTTGTTCAAAGAAAATCTTATCTATTTCATTTCTTTCATGCATATGCAAATCATTTTCATGATCTAGCAGATATTGTTCTAGAGGATCAGTAGGAGGCACAACAATATAAGCAAGACCAATTATTTCATCCTTACTAGGCAATTATTTTTCATGAAGCTTTCTACTAAACTTGGAAAAATTAAACTCATGAGACTCATCACCAAAGCTAACACTGACAGTTTGTTTCTCACAGTCTATTTTAGGATTAACGGTGTTCAAGAAAGGTCTACCAAAGATAATGGGACAAAAATCATCTTGTGGGGAACCAAGAAGAAGAAAATCAGTAGGGTATTTTATTTTCCCACACAAGACTTCAACATCTCTATCAATCCCAATTGGTGATATAGTATCTCTATTAGCAAGTTTAATAGTAACATCAATGTCTTCTATCTCTGCGGGTGCTATGTCATTCATAATTTCTTGATATAAGGTATAGGGAATAGCACGCACGCTAGCACCTATGTCACATAAACCATGATAACAGTGATCTCCTATTTTAACTGAGACAACGGGCATGCCAACAACGGGTCTATGATTATCCGTTCTATCGGGTTTGACAATTCTAGTAGCTTCATTACAGAAGTAAATAACATGCCCATCTATATTTTCTTCCAGGAGATCCTTAACCATAGCAACACTAGGTTCTACTTTGATTTGTTCATCGGGTTTAGGAGTTCTAATATAACTTTTGTTAACCACAGTTGAAACTTTAGCATGTTCCTTTATCCTAACAGGCAAAGGTGGTTTCTCAATATAAGCAGTAGGAACAACTGGATCAACATTATAAAGTATAGTTTCCTCTTTAGCTAATTCCGGTTCTTTAATTTCTTATTTAATATGTGGGTGATATTTAAACCACTTCTCCTCAGGGAGATCAAGATGAGTAGAAAATGATTCGCAAAAGGAGGCTACTATCTCAGAGTCAAGTCCATATTTAGTGCTGAACTTTTGAAAAGCATCGTTATTCATAAAAGATTTAACACAATCATATTTAAGCTTAATACCCGACTCTTTACCTTTGTCGAGTTCCCAATCTTCAGAGTTGCGTTTAATTCTTTCCAAAACATCCCACCGGAATTCAATAGGCTTCTTCATAAAAGAACCAGTACAGGAAGTATTGAGAATGGATTGATCATCACGAGAAAGCTGAGCATAAAAATTCTGAATAATAATTTCTCGTGAGAGCTCATGACTGGGGCATGAATATAACACTGTCTTAAGCCTCCCCCAAGCTAGAGCGATACTTTCTCCTTCACGAGGCCTAAAATTATATATGTAGTTCCGATCACAATGAAATAGATGCATATGATAATTTTTTTGGGTGAAATTCCAATTTCAATCGATTCCAATTCCAAGATCCAATATCATCGCATAGCCTATACCATGCCAATGCTTTTCCATTCAAAGATAAAGGGAAAACCTTCTTCTTAACTTCATCTCCGGGTAAAGCTGCAAGCTTAAACAATCCACAAATTTCTTCCATATATATCACATGCATATCAGGATGTTCGGTTCCATCTCCTGCATAACGATTAGCTAGCAGTTGCTCTATCATACCCGAAGGAATTTCATATACAATATTTTCATTAGGTGGTTCCGGTTGAGGTGAAGATACCCCAAACAAACCCCTCAAAGGATTGTTTTCCATAGTAACAAGTGACAGTAAATTTCAGAACACAATATAAATGTTTCCTTACCAATTTCCACTTACCAAAGGCGCTTCACTCCCCGGCAAATAGCCTTGATGACCCACAAGTATAGGGTATCAATTGTAGCTCTTTTCAATAAGTAAGAGTGTCGAACCCAACGAGGAGCGGAAGGAAATGACAAGTGGTTTTCAGCAAGGTGATGTCTGCAAGTGCTGAAATTGTAAGTAACAGAGTAGTTTGATAGCAAGATATTTTGTAAGGAGCAAGTAATGATAATAGTAACAAAAGTGCAGCAAGGTAGACCAATCCTTTTGAGGCAAAGGACAGGCCAAAACGGTCTCTTATAATAAGCAAATAGTTCCTGAGGGTACACGGGAATTTCATCTAGTCACTTCCATCATGTTGATTCGATTCATGTTCGCTACTTCGATAATTTTGATATGTGGGAGGACCGGCACTTAGGTGTTGTTCTTACTTGAACAAACCTCATACTTTTGATTAACCCCCTCGCAAGCATCCGCAACTACGAGAAAAGTATTAAGGACAAATCCTAACCATAACATTAAACTTTTGGGTCCAATCGGTCCCTTACGGAATAGCACATAAACTAGGGTTTAAGCTTCTGTCACTATCGCAAACCATCATCTAATAACTACTCCACAATGCATTCCCTTAAGCCCAAATATGGTGAAGTGTCATGTAGTCGACGTTCACATGACACCACTAAGGGAATCACAACATACATATTATCAAAATATCGAACACATATTAAGGTCACATGATTACTTGCAACATGATTTCTCCCGTGACCTCAAGAACAAAAGTAACTACTCACGAGTGATAATCATGCTCAAGATTAGAGGGGTATTAAATAGCATATTGGATCTAAACATATAATCTTCCACCAAATAAACCATATAGTAATCAACTACAAGATGTAATCAACACTACTAGTCACCCACAAGCACCAATCTATAGTTCCGGTAACAAGATTGAACACAAGAGATGAACTAGGATTTGAGATGAGATGGTGATGTTGAAGATGTTGATGGAGATTGCCCTCCCCAAGATGGGAGAGTTGTTGGTGATGATGATGACGATGATTTCCCCCTCCGAGAGGGAAGTTCCCCCGGCGGAATCGCTCCGTCGGAGGCAAAAGTTCTCCTTCCCAATTTCCACCTTGAAACGGCGGCGCTCCATCTCGAAAGTCCTCTCCTTATTTTTTTCTAGGTCAAAATGAATTACATAATAGAAGATGGGCACCGGAGGTGGGCCTGGGTGAGCACAACCCACCAGGGCGCGCTTGGATTCCCTGGCGCGCCTAGGTGGGTTGTGCCCACCTGGTGGGCCCCCTCTAGTACTTATTGGCTCCAATATTCCTCATATATTCCATAAAAATCTCCTTAATGTTTCAGCTCATTCGGAGTTGTGCCGAATAGGTAGCCTGACGTAGCTTTTCCAGGTCTAGATTTCTAGCTGCCAGAATTCTCCCTCTTTGTGTGTACCTTGCATATTATGAGAGAAAAGGCATTAGAATTACTCCAAAAAGCATTATTATGCATAAAAACATCATAAATAACAGTAGGAAAACATGATGCAAAATGGATGTATCAGGGCGGCGGAGGCCCTCATCCACAGGTTCAACGAGCCCCTCACGGATGACGACATCAATACCATCTCCAAGCTAACCAGGCTGAACAGGGACGCGCTCCAAGTGGCTGTAGGACTGGCGGGACCTGATGGTGTTGCCGAGGAGGCCTAGTGTAGTCATGTTAGTTCGTCTTTGCTACCTCTGTTTCTGTTGTAGTCTCCGACAGCGGTCACCATTAGGGTGGCTTGAGCTAGGTTTAGTCATCCTTTATACCAGTAGCGGTGGGTGGTGTTGCTGGCACCGTCGAGATTTGGGGCCTATTGCTGGTCGGCGGCATCCCCCGACAAGTCTGGATGCGTATCTGTTTGACAATAGTTGTGTTAGCTGTCGAAGCTTGTGTTTGCTGCTGATGGAGATGACCTGTGTGCCCAATGAATAACACAAACCTTGCAATCTTGAGCTAGAATGTGTGAGGGTTGAACTCGCTGGCGAAGAGAACTGATGTATGTCAGGTTGCCGAAGCGCAGCGAGCGTCAATTCTCTGTCTTCAAGAAACAAAGATTGAGAGCTGGCTGCAAACCACTGTCAGAGACCTGGGAGGAAACACATTAGAGGGTTGTGCCATTCTCCCAGCCATGGGCACTAGGGGAGGTGCTGCAATCCTCTGGAACAAGAACATTGTTAGCTTTGCATCATAGGCAGTTGGCTGTTTTTCAATCACAGGAAAGGTCTCAGTGCTCCATGATGGATCATGGTTCTGGATGACAATGGTTTACGGACTGGTGGATGACACACACAAAGACACCATACTGGTTGAGCTTGCTCATGCCGCCTGAGGGAGTCCTGGATTAGGGGGTCTCCGGACAGCCGGACTATATCCTTTGGACGGACTGTTGGACTATGAAGATACAAGATTGAAGACTTCGTTCCGTGTCCAGATGGGACTCTACTTGGCATGGAAGGCAAGCTAGGAAATACAGATATGGATATCTCCTCCTTTGTAACCGACCTTGTGTAACCCTAGCCCCCTCCGGTGTCTATATAAACCGGAGGGTTTTAGTCCGTAGGATAACATACAATCATACCATAGGCTAGCTTCTAGGGTTTAGCTTCTCTGATCTCGTGGTAGATCAACTCTTGTACTACTCATACTATCAAGAATAAACAAGCAGGACGTAGGGTTTTACCTCCATCAAGAGGGCCCGAACCTGGGTAAAACATCGTGTCCCCTGCCTCCTATTACCATCTGCCTAGACGGACAGTTCAGGACCACCTACCCGAGATCCGCCGGTTTTGACATCGACATTGGTGCTTTCATTGAGAGTTCCACTGTGTCGTCGCCATAAGGAAGGATGCCTCGTCTCGTTGTTAAAAACAACATTACCGCCGGGGGAGCCCTGGTTGTCGGCCAAACTCTCCGGCTAGGCAGTTTCATCATGACCGCTCATTCGGCTGCTGCACCGACGATGACTTCTCGGGTCATCGAAAACAGCCTCCACGTCGGCTCGGAATTCGCCGACAAGATGGATCCAAAGGAGCTCCCGTCCATAAATGAGCTCTTGGATCATACCGCCGCCTTGGGAGTCGCTACAGACTATGATCGGATTGGGCTTAAACCCGATCAAAGAGAGATTAACTCTCCACCAGTTGATACGTCTCCAACGTATCTATAATTTTTGATTGCTCCATGCTATATTATCTACTGTTTTGGGCAATATTGGGCTTTATTATCCACTTTTATATTATTTTTTGGGACTAACCTATTAACCGGAGGCCCAGCCCAGATTTGCTGTTTTATGCCTATTTCAGTGTTTTGAAGAAAAGGAATATCAGACGGAGTCGAAATGGAACGAAATCAACTTGAGAAGTTATTTTTGGAAGGAAACACACCTGATGGACTTGGACCTCACGTCAGAAGATACAGGAGCTGCCCACGAGGGTGGGGGCATGCTCCCCTGCCTCGTGGGCCCCCTGTGGCTCCCCCGACGTGCTTCTTCTGCCTATATAACTCCATATACCCTAAAACTTCCAGAACAGGGATTAGATCGGGAGTTCCGCCGCCGCAAGCCTCTGTAGCCACCAAAAGTCAATCGGGACCCTGTTCTGACACCCTGCCGGAGGGGGAATCCCTCTCGAGTGGCCATCTTCATCATCTCGGCGCTCTCCGTGACGAGGAGGGAGTAGTTCTCCCTCGGGGCTGAGGGTATGTACCAGTAGTTATGTGTTTGATCTCTCTCTCTCACTCTCGTGTTCTTGAGGCGATACGATCTTGATGTATCGTGAGCTTTGCTATTATAGTTGGATCCTATGTTTCTCCTCCCCCTCTTCTCTCTTGTAATGAATTGAGTTTCCCCTTTGAAGTAATCTTATCGGATTGAGTCTTTAAATATTTGAGAACACTTGATGTATGTCTTGCCGTGAGTATCTGTGGTGACAATGGGATGCCACGTGATTCACTTGATGTATGTTTTGGTGATCAACTTGCGGGTTCCGCCCATGAACCTATGCATAGGGGTTGGCACACGTTTTCGTCGTGATTCTCCGGTAGAAACTTTTGGCACTCTTTGAGGTTCTATGTGTTGGTTGAATAGATGAATCTGAGATTGTGTGACGCATATCGTATAATCATACCCACGGATACTTGAGGTGACATTGGAGTATCTAGGTGACATTAGGGTTTTGGTTGATTTGTGTCTTAAGGTGTTATTCTAGTACGAACTCTAGGGCTGTTTGTGACACTTATAGGAATAGCCCAACGGATTGATTTGAAAGAATAACTTTGAGGTGGTTTCGTACCCTACCATAATCTCTTCATTCGTTCTCCGCTATTTGTGACTTTGGAGTGACTCTTTGTTGCATGTTGAGGGATAGTTATGTGATCCAATTATGTTAGTATTGTTGAGGGAACTTTCACTAGCGAAAGTATGAACCCTAGGCCTTATTTCCACACATTGCAATACCGTTTACGCTCACTTTTATCATTCGTTACCTTGCTGTTTTTATTATTTCAGATTACAAATACCTTTATCTACTATCCATATACCACTTGTTTCACCATTTCTTCGCCGAACTAGTGCACCTATACAATTTACCATTGTATTGGGTGTGTTGGGGACACAAGAGACTCTTTGTTATTTGGTTGCAGGGTTGCTTGAGAGAGACCATCTTCATCCTACGCCTCCTATGGATTGATAAACCTTATGTCATCCACTTGAGGGAAATTTGCTACTGTCCTACAAACCTGTGCACTTGCAGGCCCAACAATGTCTACAAGAAGAAGGTTGTGTAGTAGACATCAAGCTCTTTTCTGGCGCCGTTGCCGGGGAGGCAAGGAAACCAGCACTAACACACCCCGTCAACTAAGCTCTTTTTTGGCGCCGTTGCCGGGGAGGCAAGGAAAGCGGCACTAACACACCCCGTCAACTAAGCTCTTTTCTGGTGCCGTTGCCAGGGAGGTGAGTGCTTGAAGGTATATCTTTAGATCTTGCAATTGATTCTTTTAGTTTCTTGTTTTATCACTAGTTTAGTTTATAAAAGAAAACTAAAAATGGAATTGAGTTTGTCTCATACGCTTCACCTTTTTAATATCTTTTGGAAGTATGATGGAAAGGATAATTGTGCTCAAGTGCTAGAAGAAGAAATCTATAAAATGTTTGGCACTAAATATTTGAATGATGAGCATGATTGCAATGTTGTTAGTATGAATTCCTTGAATATCCATGATGCTAATGATATGCAAAGCCACAAGCTTGGGGAAGCTATGTTTGATGAAGATGATATTTTTTGTCCCCCAAGTTTTGATGAGCAAATTTATTATGATGAAAGCATGCCTCCTATCTATGATGATTATTATGATGACATGTATGCTTTAAAGAATAATGATAACCATGAAACTTGTCATCTTGATCTTAATTTTCAATCACATGATAGTTATTTTGTTGAGTTTGCTCCCACTATTATCCATGAGAAGAATTTTGCTTGTGTGGAGAGTAGTAAATTTTCTATGCTTGTAGATCATGAAAAGAATGCTTTACGTGCTGGTTATATTGTTGAATTCATTCATGATGCTACTGAAAATTATTATGAGGGAGGAACATATGCTTGTAGGAATTGCAATAATATCAAGTTTCCTCTCTATGTGCTTAAAGTTTTGAAGTTATGCTTGTTTTACCTTCCTATGCTAGTTGATTATTGTTCCCACAAGTTGTTTGCTCACAAAATCCCTATGCATAGGAAGAGGGTTAGACTTAAATTTGCTAGTCATATTCTTCATGATGCTCTATTTATGTTTCAATTCTTATCTTTTATGTGAGCATCATTGAAATCGTCATGCCTAGCTAGGGGCGATAAACGATAGCGCTTGTTGGGAGGCAACCCAATTTTATTTTTGTTACTTGATTTTTGTTCCTGTTTAGTAATAAATAATTCATCTAGCCTCTGTTTTGATGTGGTTTTATGTCTTTAATTAGTGTTTGTGCCAAGTAGAACCTTTGGGAAGACTTGGGGGAAGTCTTTGTGATCATGCTGTAAAAAAACAGAAACTTTAGCGCTCACGAGAATTGATGCCATTTTTATTTGCAGAGCGCTATTTAGTTAATTCTTTTTGAAGATTATTAATAGATAAATTCCTCAGGTCCAACAATTTATTTGAGAATTTTATGAGTTCCAGAAGTATACGTTTGATCCAGATTACTACAGATTGTTCTGTTTTTGACAAATTTATTTTCATTGTGTTGTTTGCTTATTTTGAAGAATCTATGGCTAGTAAAATAGTTTATAAACCATAGAGAAGTTGTAATACAGTAGGTTTAACACCAATATAAATAAATAATGAGTTCATTACAGTACCTTGAAGTGGTGTTTTGTTTTCTTTCGCTAACGGAGCTTACGAGTTTTTTGTTAAGTTTTGTGTTGTGAAGTTTTCAAGTTTTGGATAAGGATTCGATGGACTACGGAATAAGGAGTGGCAAGAGGCTAAGATTGGGGATGCACAAGGCACCCCAAGGTAATATTCAAGGACAACCAAGAGCCTAAGCTTGGGGATGCCCCGGAAGGCATCCCCTCTTTCGTCTTCGTCCATCGGTAACTTTACTTGGAGCTATATTTTTATTCACCACATGATATGTGTTTTGCTTGGAGTGTCAATTTATTTTGTTAGGATTTGCTTTCTGTTATTTAGAACAATGTTTTGCATCTTTTATTTCAATAAAAGTGGCATTGATAGCCTTTACTATGCCTATTTTAGAAGTCCACATGTTGCTGTTTGAAAACAGAAAGTTTACCGCTGTTGCAATAATTCCCTAGAAAAGTAAAAATGTGATAAAATGTTGAAACCTTTTGCATATTAAGATCTGATAAATTTACTACAGTGGGAATTTTCTTTCATAATTTTGGAGCTAGGGAAGTATGGATGTTGCTGCATTCTTTACAGACTGTCCTGTTTAGGCCGATTGCTGTTATGTTTGCATTGTTTGCATATGTTTGCTTCTTTAATGATTCTATTTGAGGATGGGACTATTAAATATGCAGAGGCATTTAGTATGCAATGTTGAATAATAATTTTAGTGATTCTCTACAATAGAGTATGATAAGATTTTTACAATGGTTTATACTAACTTATCTCACGAGTCCTTGTTGAGTTTTGTGTGGATGAAGCTTTTGAGATTTAGGGAGACCGTGATGTGAGAGGAATTAAGGAGACACAAAAGCTCAAGCTTGTGGATGCCCAAGGCATCCCAAGATAATATTTCAAGAAGTCTCAAGTGTCTAAGCTTGGGGATGCCCCGGTTGGCATCCCACCTTTCTTCTTCAACAACTATCGGTTAGTATCGATTGATCCTAAGTTTTTGCTTCTTCACATGATGTTTGCTATTCTTAGATTTAATTTTATTTTGCTTTGCTTGCTGTTTGAATCAAATACCAAGATCTGAAATTATTAAATGTTAGAGAGTCTTCACATAGTTGCATAATTATTCGACTACTCATTGATCTTCACTTATATCTTTCGGAGTAGTTTGTCGTTTGTTGTAGTGCTTCACTTATACCTTTTAGAGCATGGTGGTAGTTTTTATTTTGAAGAAATAGATGAACTCTCATGCTTCACTTATATTATTTTGAGAGTCTTAAATAGCATGGTAATTTGCTTAAAATCCTAATATGCTAGGTATTCAAGAATAATAAAATTCTCTTGTGAGTGTGTTGAATACTAAGAGAAGGTTGATACTTGATGATTGTTTTGAGATATGGAGGTAATAATATCAAAGTCGTGCTAGTTGAGTAGTTGTGAAACTGAGAAATACTTGTGTTGAAGTTTGCAAGTCCCGTAGCATGCATGTATGGTAAATGTTATGTAACAAGTTTGAAACATGAGGTGTTATTTGATTGTCCTCCTTATGAGTGGCGGTCGGGGACGAGCGATGGTCTTTTCCTACCAATCTATCCCTCTAGGAGCATGCCGTAGTGCCGAGGTTTTTGATGACTTGTAGATTTTTGCAATAAGTATGTGAGTTCTTTATGACTAATGTTGAGTCCATGTATTATAAGCACTCTCACCCTTCCATACTTGCTAGCCTCTTCGGTACCGTGCATTGCCCTTTCTCACATTGAGAGTTGGTGCAAACTTCGCCGGTGCATCCAAACCCCGTGATATGATACGCTCTTTCACACATAAACCTCCTTATATCTTCCTCAAAACAGCCACCATACCTACCTATTATGGCATTTCCATAGCCATTCTGAGATATATTGCCATGCAACTTTCCACCATTCCATTCATCATGACACATTCATCATTGTCATATTGCTTAGCATGATCATGTAGTTGACATAGTATTTGTGGCAAAGCCACCATTCATAATTTTTGCATACTTGTCACTCTTGATTCATTACATATCCCGGTACACCGCCGGAGGCATTCATATAGAGTCATATTTTGTTCTAATATCGAGTTGTAATCATTGAGTTGTAAATAAATAGAAGTGTGATGATCATCATTAATAGAGCATTGTCCCAAATAAAAAAAAGGCCAAAAAAAGGGAAAGGCCAAAAAAAGAAAAAGGAAAGGCCAAATAAAAAAATAAAAGGGACAATGCTACTATCCTTTTTCCACACTTGTGCTTCAAAGTAGCACCATGATCTTTATGATAGAGAGTCTCTTGTTCTGTCACTTTCATATACTAGTGGGAATTTTTCATTATAGAACTTGGCTTGTATATTCCAACAATGGGTCTCCTCAAGTGCCCTAGGTCTTTGTGAGCAAGCAAGTTGGATGCACACCCACTAGTTTCTTTTGTTGAGCTTTCATGCATTTATAGCTCTAGTGCATCCGTTGCATGGCAATCCCTACTCCTCGCATTAAAATCAATCGATGGGCATCTCCATAGCACATTGATTAGCCTCGTTGATGTGAGACTTTCTCCTTTTTGTCTTCTCCACATGACCCCCATCATCATATTCTATTCCACCCATAGTGCTATATCCATGGCTCACGCTCATGTATTGCGTGAAGGTTTATAAGTTTGAGATTACTAAAGTATGAAACAATTGCTTGGCTTGTCATCGGGGTTGTGCATGATGAGAGCATTCTTGTGTGACGAAAATGGAGCATGACTAAACTATATGATTTTGTAGGGATGAACTTTCTTTAGCCATGTTATTTTGAGAAGACATAATTGCTTAGTTAGTGTGCTTGAAGTATTATTATTTCTATATCAATATAAACTTTTTTCTTGAATCTTATGGATCTGAATATTCATATCACAATTAAGAAGAATTACATTGAAATTATGCCAACTTGCATTCCACATCAAAAATTATCTTTTTTATCATTTACCTACTCGAGGACGAGCAGGAATTAAGCTTGGGGATGCTTGATACGTCTCCAACGTGTCTATAATTTTTGATTGCTCCATGCTATATTATCTACTGTTTTGGGCAATATTGGGCTTTATTATCCACTTTTATATTATTTTTGGGGACTAACCTATCAACCGGAGGCCCAGCCCAGATTTGTTGTTTTATGCCTATTTCAGTGTTTTGAAGAAAAGGAATATCAGACGGAGTCGAAACGGAACAAAATCAACTGGAGAAGTTATTTTTGGAAGGAAACACACCTGATGGACTTGGACCTCATGTCAGAAGATACGGGAGCTGCCCACGAGGGTGGGGGGCACGCCCACCCCCCTAGGGCACGCCCCCTGCCTCGTGGGGGCCCCATGGCTCCCCTGACGTGCTTCTTCTCCCTATATAACTCCATATACCCTAAAACTTCCAGAACAAAGATTAGATCGGGAGTTCCGCCGCCGCAAGCCTCTGTAGCCACCTGTAGCCACCAAAAGTCAATCGGGGCCATGTTCCGGCACCCTGCCAGAGGGGGAATCCCTCTCCGGTGGCCATCTTCATCATCCCGGCGCTCTCCATGACAAGGAGGGAGTAGTTCTCCCTCGGGGCTGAGGGTATGTACCAGTAGCTATGTGTTTGATCTCTCTCTCTCTCTCTCGTGTTCTTGAGGTGATACGATCTTGATGTATCGCGAGCTTTGCTATTATAGTTGGATCCTATGTTTCTCATCCCCCTCTTCTCTCTTGTAATGAATTGAGTTTCCCCTTTGAAGTAATCTTATCGGATTGAGTCTTTAAAATTTGAGAACACTTGATGTATGTATTGCCGTGAGTATCTGTGGTGACAATGGGATGCCACGTGATTCACTTGATGTATGTTTTGGTGATCAACTTGCGGGTTCTGCCCATGAACCTATGCATAGGGGTTCGCACACGTTTTCGTTGTGATTCTCCGGTGGAAACTTTGGGCACTCTTTGAGGTTCTATGTGTTGGTTGAATAGATGAATCTGAGATTGTGTGACGCATATCGTATAATCATACCCACGGATACTTGAGGTGACATTGGAGTATCTAGGTGACATTAGGGTTTTGGTTGATTTGTGTCTTAAGGTGTTATTCTAGTACGAACTCTAGGATGTTTGTGACACTTATAGGAATAGCCCAACGGATTGATTGGAAAGAATAACTTTGAGTTGGTTTCGTACCCTACCATAATCTCTTCGTTCGTTCTCAGCTATTAGTGACTTTGGAGTGACTCTTTGTTGCATGTTGAGGGATAGTTATGTGATCCAATTATGTTAGTATTGTTGAGGGAACTTGCACTAGCGAAAGTATGAACCCTAGGCCTTATTTCCACACATTGCAATACCGTTTACGCTCACTTTTATCATTCATTACCTTGCTGTTTTTATTATTTCAGATTACAAATACCTTTATCTACTATCCATATACCACTTGTTTCACCATCTCTTCGCCGAACTAGTGCACCTATACAATTTACCATTGTATTGGGTGTGTTGGGGACACATGAGATTCTTTGTTATTTGGTTGCAGGGTTGCTTTAGAGAGACCATCTTCATCCTACGCCTCCTACGGATTGATAAACCTTAGGTCATCCACTTGAGGGAAATTTGCTACTGTCCTACAAACCTGTGCACTTGCAGGCCCAACAACGTCTACAAGAAGAAGGTTGTGTAGTAGACATCACCGGTCACCCACCATATTGCGGTAGTGGAGGAAAAATGCGGCGATTCTTCCTCTATTTTGAGGACTAACCATGTCCGGATGCCTGAGCTCTCCGAGCCGGATACCCGCTTACGGGACGACATCACCCAAGCCCTGAACCTAGAATCAGGCAGCGGGCCAGACTTATCGGGCAACACTCCGGAACCCGAACTTCCAAGATCAGAAACTCCTCGACCCCTGGGTCTCAGATTGGGTAGGGGTTCGGACTCAAAACCACCCAGCCACCCAGACATAAACGATCTTTCCCACATCAGGCAAGATCCCCAAGAAACAGTACATCATTATTGGGCCAGATTCCTCCTTGTGATGAGCAAGGTTAAGGACTGTTGCGAGGAAGACACAGCCTCATTTTTCTGCAATAATTGCACGGATAGGGGAATCCTTAATGCCTTAAGTCGCTGTGACATATCATGCTTCGCTGACTTGGCGTCCATAGTACGAAAGTACTGAGTGATGGAAAGCGCCTGGAAAACCAAAACAAAATTTTGGGATAATCCGGCTCAGAATATACACCCAGTCCGAAGCAAAAGGGTCCACTATCATAAGACACCCAAGTTTGTTACAAAGAAACAAAAACCCTCTACAGGGCACGGAACCATATTGGAGGGATGGCTTAACAGCCCCTGCAAAATTCATAGTACGGCGGATACCATACCAACACACAGCCTTAGAGCATGTTGGATACTCCGGCAGGTGGCCAAGAGCGGCGAGGATCTTCTCATCCCAGATGCCACAGAGCACCATCCCACGGATAACAATACGGTATTAACAGTCTTTGAGACCTTCGCATCAAATAATAGGCGCAAGCGAACACTCCGCAGCATTGCCAAAATCTGCCACGTGGCAGCAATAAATCCATGGAGCGACACGGCTATTACCTTCAATGCCAGTGACGAACCTAAATCCCGAACAGCCGGAGCACCAGCCGCACTGGTCCTCAGTCCAATCGTGGACGGCTTTCGACTCACCGAAGTACTCATGGACGGCGGCAGTGGATTAAACCTCATCTATGAGGAAACTCTTCAAAAAATGGAAATAGACTGGAACCGCATTGAGCAAAGTAGCACAACCTTCAAAGGAATCATCACCAGTCGGGAAGCATGCTACGCTGGGAAAATCACACTAGATGTGGTATTCGGCATGCTGGAGAACTATAGGTCCGAAGAAATTACATTTCAAGTGGCCCCGTTCAGTAGTGGATACCACACCCTTTTAGGACGTGAGACGTTCACGATCTTCCAAGCCGTACCCCATTATGGGTACATGAAGCTCAAAATGCCCGGGCCCAACGGAATCATCACTCTCGCTAGTGATCTGGACACAGCACTCCGCGCCGAAAACAAAATAGCCGCATTGGCCCTCGAGGCATTATCCGAAGCCCTTTCGGCCGAGGAATTAACCACGCTACGCTCCATAGTGGACAGGGACGACATGATACTTGACAAGAGATCCAAGTCCACCTTTTTTAAACCAGCGGATGAAATACTCAAATTCCAAGTCCAACCAATGGACCCTACAAAAACAGCCTCCATCGGGGCATAGTTAAACCCTGCCGTGGACGCCGCACTATGAGAGTTCCTGCGCGAGAATTGGGACATATTCGTCTGGCACCCCTCAGACATGCCAGGAATCCCATGCAGGCTGGCCGAGCACAACCTCAATATCCTAAAGGGATTCAAGTCGGTCAAGCAGGCTCTTCGGCGTTTCTCCGAACCTAAGAGACAGGCCATGGGAGACGAACTAGCCAAGTTATTGGAGGCCGGATTCATCAGAGAAATAAAACACCCGGACTGGCTAGCAAACCTGGTGATGGTACCAAAGAAGGACAAATCCTGGCACCTATGTGTCGATTTCAAGGACCTCAACAAGGCTTGCCCAAAGGATCCCTTCCCCCTCCCCCGCATAGATCAAATTATCGATGCTACCGCAGGACACGAGTCATTGTGTTTCCTCGACGCATACTCTGGCTACCACCAAATCAAGATGGCGGAGTCCGACCAAGCCACAACGGCATTTATCACACCATACGGTCCCTTCTGTTTCAACACAATGCCTTTTGGGCTCAAAAACGCTGGCGCAACATATCAGCGCATGATTCAGACATGTCTGGAGAAACAGATCGACAAAACAGTAGAGGCATACGTAGACGATGTGGTCGTCAAAACCAAACACGTCAACTCTCTAATAGACGACTTGAGGCTCACATTCGACAACCTCTGGACATACGACATCAAGCTCAATCCGAAAAAATGCGTTTTCGGCATACCAGCCGGAAAGCTCCTGGGTTTCATTGTCTCCAGTAGAGGTATTGAAGCTAATCCGGCCAAAATCCGAGCTCTGTTACAGTTGGCTACCCCAACAGACCTCAAAAAAATCCAGAAATTAACTGGATGTGTGGCGGCTCTAAGCCGATTTATCTCCCGCTTAGGAGAAAAGGCATTACCCCTTTATCACCTCCTTCGGCGCACCAAACACTTCGAGTGGATGGACACTGCCACAGCCGGATTGGAAGAAATAAAAGCCATACTGGCAACCAACCCAATCCTGGCCGCGCCAGACATCGGCGAACCAATGCTATTATACATTGCAGCAACTCATCAAGTTGTAAGCGCAGTGCTCGTCGTCGAACGAGAAGCGGACGGACATAAAATCCCTCTTCAAAAGCCAGTATATTATGTATCCACTGTCCTCACTCCATGCAAATCACGGTACCCACATTATCAAAAGACAGCAAACGCGGTATTCATGGCATCCCGGAAGCTGCGACACTACTTTCAAGAGTGTTCGATTACAGTAGCCTCGGAGGTGCCACTCAATGATATTATAAACAACCGCGATGCCACGGGCCGGATTGCCAAATGGGCAATTGAGCTCCTCCCGTTCGACATAACATACAAACCTCGGCGAGCCATTAAATCGCAAGTATTGGCCGACTTTGTCGCCGAATCGACGGAAGCCGAACTCCCTAAAGAGTACGACGCATACTCCAATTGGATCATGCACTTCGACGGCTCCAAAATGCTGGCTAGTCTGGGGGCTGGCATCATCCTCACGTCCCCAACTGGAGATACAGTGCAATACGTACTGTAGATACTGTATACAGACTCCAACAACGCAGCCGAATACGAAGCCCTGTTACATGGTCTTCGGATGGCAGTTTCCATGGGCATTCGACACCTAGAGGTGCGCGGGGATTCAAACCTCGCAATATCCCAAATAAATGGAGACTTTGATGCCAAAGATCCAAAGATGGCGGCCTATCGAAACGTCATCCTAAAGATGTCAGCTCGGTTCAAGGGGCTCGAATTTCATCATGTGGCTCGGGAAAACAATCAGGCGGCGGATATCCTCGCCCGCATCGGTGCAAAACGCGATGCGGTCCCCCCAACATCTTTTTGGAGAGGTTGTTTAAGCCATCTGTGGTATGGGAAGGGGACACCGGTAACAATAGTCCGGACCCGGCCAAAATGCCCGATACCGAACACCCTGACATAATCGGAGGCTCTGCCACCGAAATAACACCTTCAACCCACATCATAATGGCCATCATTGCCCCATGGACAGAACCATTCTTGGCCTACTTAACTAGGCAGGAACTTCCCGCTGACCAAAATGAGGCACGCTGCATAGTGCGGCGATCTAAAGCCTACAGGGTCCACGAGGGAGAGCTGTATAAAAAAAGCACTATCGGAGTCCTTCAAAGGTGCATCTCCGAAGAGGAAGGGCGGAAGCTTTTGGCAGAAATTCACGCCGGACTTGGCGGCCAACACATTGCAGCCTGGGCCCTTGTAAGCAAGGCCTTCCGTACATGGTTTTATTGGCCGACGGCCCGGGCAGACGCACAGGACTTGGTCCAACGCTGCGCTGATTGCCAGCTTTTTGCAAAGCAAAGCCACATGCCACCCACCGCCCTCCAAACAATCCCCATTACCTGGCCCTTCGCGGTCTGGGGGCTTGACATGGTTGGATCCCTTAAAGGGGGAACCCATAAGAAAAAATACTTACTGGTCATGGTGGATAAATTCACCAAATGGATAGAAGCCAAACCTGTTAAAACAGCCGAATCCGGACCGGTGATAGACTTCATATCCGGGGTCGTACACCGTTATGGCGTCCCCCACAGAATCATCACTAACAACGGCACGAACTTCACGGTCGATGAGGTAAAACTCTGGTGCAGCAACATGGGCATCAAGCTCGATTATGCTTCCGTCTATCACCCACAAACCAATGACCAAGTTGAGCGAGCAAATGGTCTTATCATGAGCGGCATTAAACCCAGATTAGTGCGGTCCTTAAAGGAGTTCAACACGTACTGGGTAGAGGAGCTCGACTCCGTACTCTGGGGCTGCGGACCATGCCGAACCGTACTACCGGATATACACCCTTCTTTATGGTATACGGCGCTGAGGCAGTTCTGCCCTGCGACATAATTCATGACTCACCTCGAGTGCGCATGTACGAAGAAAGAGAAGCCGAGCTCGATCGGCAGGACAGTATGGACACCCTGGAGGACAGCGCGACGTGGCAAAAGCCCGTTTCGCATTTTATCAACAACAGGCTCGCAGATACGAAAGCAGAGAAGTACGGGCCAAAACTTATAACGTTGGCGAGTTAGTTCTACGCCTGCCGGAGAAGAAAAAGTCCAAGCTCGAGCCCAAATGGGAAGGACCCTTCATTATTGACCAAGTTCTGACCGGTGGAGCATACCGTCTGCGGGATGCATCGAATAATCGACTTGAGCCGAACCCATGGAACACAGCTAGGCTCCAAAGATTCTACGCCTAGCGCCGGACTCTATGTTCATCTCCTTCCTTTGTCCATTTTTTGCATATACATTATCTGTCTCGTTTACCTTTCTTTCTTTTATTCTTTCTCTAGGCCTTCAAGGGCCAACTTGTGCCTCGCTTGCACATTATAGATGCGCTAGCCGCGCTCATCGTAC
This sequence comes from Triticum aestivum, assembly GCF_018294505.1. Taxonomy (NCBI): domain Eukaryota; kingdom Viridiplantae; phylum Streptophyta; class Magnoliopsida; order Poales; family Poaceae; genus Triticum; species Triticum aestivum. The sequence continues at coordinate 517,459,143 of NC_057800.1, read as the reverse complement.
CTGGGGGCTTCTTACACAGAAGCTTAATTATTTATCTGGGCTTCATGCCCCGCACATGTGTTATTCTTCCGCATGTACCTTTTTCTTCGCCATTATATGCATCGATATGACTTAAGTTTTGGCCAAGCTGGGTTGCCTGGCTCTTGTATTTATGCCCTACGTTCCCGTTAATTCGGCTAGGGCATAAGGGGAGAACCTCTGCAATTGTTACTGCTGGGTCAGCCGGATGTGTACCTCAGATTGGGTGAAGCCGAAAGCTAGCGTTCTTAAGGGAATATTCGGTCGGTGAACAAAAGATGATTTTTATTTTTCATACATGCCCCCAGATGTTTTTTCCTACGTTTCCTCTCGTAGTCCGGACATGCACTTTAGGGCATGCGTACCCAGGGAAAGGAACCCTTAACGGAACTATTCTCCCTGGAAGATGTTTCTTACTACCCATGTAATATAACATAACTAGTTGGGCACTTGTCTGTTCAAGCACTAATGACCCCTACGCCTGGTCTCCATGCATACTCAGGTTCTTATATAACTGAGCGGGTATTCGGATACACTCCGGACTATCGGGTCCTGAGGTTGAAGCGAAAAGGTCCGCCATGACAAATGATCTACAATCCGGCTAGAAGGCATTATACATGTCACATTAATTACATAGTCATGTAGACTGACTAAATTCTTCTTCTATACCATCCAATAGGCGGTCCAGGCTACAATCCTTTTGGGAATACTTTGCGGCTAATTCTACTTGCCCATAAACTAAGCTAACGGGGATCTCTTTCCCGTCGGGCCCCACAGGTCCGACCTCAGCCATGTGATTTGGGTCAGTCTTGGTATACCGTGTCTTCACCATGGCCCAGGCTTCCCTGGCACCTTGACGGCAGGCAGATATCTTCCATAATCGGAAGCGCCGCCCTGCTCCCTTCAGCCTCTCCACAAGCTGTCCAACGCCTTCTAGTAGGGAGACGGATGGCCATAAGGCCTGGGCAATACCTTGCATCACCTGCTGAACTTGTTCGTGTAGTTGTGAGAGCTCGGATAGAAGATCACCCGCAGACCCGGGCATCTCCTATGCGGGGTGACCCGTTAGCATACCTGCAGACATAACTCTGTTAGCCGGCTTCTCCGCCGTCCCCTTTTTTAAGGGTTCGTTCAAGCACTTACTAAATATGCCGCGTCGAAGCCGCTTATTCTCCTTCTCGGAGTCCGCAAGCTGGGCTCGAACATCTTTCAGTTCCATGCTCAGCTTGGTATTGGCGTCTTGGAGATTGTTTTTCTCCCGCCTGACCTTAGTCAGCACGCGTTTGCCAGCCTTTAGCTGTCGTACGGCATGCTGGTCCTCCGGATTCTCTCCGGATTCATCTACAACATCTATTGTTAGATCTGCAGCCATGCCACACGCTATACGGTACCCATCATTCTTTGAAAGAAATGTTACCAGCTGGGGACTTTTTAGGTTCCTTCAATGCGGCAATGGCGGCCCAAAGTTGGGTCTTGCATTCCTCTAGCTCCTGTGACAGTCGAGTATTCTTCTCTGTAAGAACCTGCACAATAAAGATGATCCTTAAATAAGTTCTGCTAACTGTTTCAAGTCTCAAGGGCTACTGATACATATAATCGTCAGATTTACTTACCCATACATCCTTTACATACTGGTCCGTGGCTCTGGCTAGACCATCTTGAGCAGCACGGAGGTACGCCTCTCCAGAATTGAAGGCATCAAATGCCTCTGGTGAGAAGCAAGCGTCACGAAGTACGACCCAGCGACGCCTATGATTCATGGCGCTCTCCACTTCTGAATTTGTAGCGGATAGCCTATCCGCATCCTCTGTAGGGAGGGTATTCGGAGTCCGCCCCATGTCGGCTTCCGCCTCTATGTCCGGTCCTGGAGCCCGACTGGTGGAAGCGTGATCGGCAGCCTCACCGGACATGTTCCAGCGAGCGTTTTTTCTGTTAAAGAAACAGGGACGTCATTACATTTAAAGAAAGATGACAACCACGGAGCGGGGTTCCTGTCATACCTCTGCACTGGCGTCTCTGTCCTGACTGCCTTACTTTTTGGCCTGCTAGCCTCGGTGCCTGTTGTGGGCGAGTCGATGCGGGTTCGGCATGGCGTCCCGAATGCCTTCCCTATAAAACACCATATGTATATGGTAGGTGAAGTGTCTAAAAGGGGATCCTAGTTTCTGGAGTTGGGATTTTTGTTTTTTTTACGTGCGACGCAGGAAGCAGTCCGGGATAGTCGGCCGTAATGGCCACCATGGCGTCATCACAACTTAATTGATAGAACTGTCGGTCTATCAGCTCCACGAATATGTCCGGATCTTCTTCGAGTCCGGGACCAAGGGCCCGGTCAGGGTCCTTTGGTTATGGAGATGGGATGCTGACCTCCCTTATGGTTTTCCGCAATTCCTGCCGCAAAACGGCAAGGTGAGTACCTACGACAAAGAACGCGGGAAGAATGGGAGTAAGGAGATAGAACTCACCCAGCTTGGAGGGTTGTACATGGAGAATCCATCCCGTGGCTTGATGCGGATGAACTCCTCTTCCTCTCCCTTGAATAATTCGGACAGAATTTTTGCTAAAGCGGTAGCATTATCTGGACCCTTACGCCCGCAACGGGTGGCATCATCTTCCCCGTTAAAACACCACAGGGGGTGTCCTCGATATTGAAGTGGTTGCACTCCTCGTGTTATGCATATTGACATAACCTCGATTACTGTCAATCCTGATTGAGCCAGCGCTTTAATCTGGTTCATCAGGTACATGACTTCTCCGTTGTCTTCCTCCTGGGGGCTCTGTGGGCGCCAACTTTGGCGTTTCTTCAGAGGAGCATTGCTGAACTCAGGAAGACCCCGCCGAACAGGGTCCGGAAGGGGGACATCCTCCATATAAAACCATTCCGAAGGCTGGTCTTCGGACGTCTTCTTCGGAGTACCGGACAGGTATCCGGTTCCGGCGATGCGCCATATTTTGGCTCCGCCCACTTGATAAAGTGACCCCTTCTGTGTGCGAGGGACGAGGCAAAATAACCTTTTCCACAACTCGAAATGAGCCCGCAGCCCAGGAATAACTCGCAGAGGGCAACGTAGCCGGCGATGTGTAAAATGGAAGCCGGGGTAAAATTATGTAGTTGGAGGTTGTAAAACTCCAGGAGCCCACGGAGGAACGGCTGAATTGGAAATCCGAGTCCCCTTAATAAGTAAGGTACAAGGCAGACCCGCTCCCCCGTAGAGGGGCTGGAGAAGCTCTCCGCTTGCTCCCCGCCATTGTAGGTGGCGAGCCCAGCTCGGACGAGCACCATGTACGCTGGAGGGAGAAATCCCTAGTCTGTAGTTCGACTAATCGACTGTGTGGGACTGAACACCTCTCCCAATCATCGGGCTTAGGGCTATGGGGCCGAGAGGAGGAGATGCGGGGTTCGGCCATGCTGGAGTGGATCTTTCCGAAGCGCGCTCTGATGGATTCTCGCTAGGGGAGGATGGTATGGATCGGATCTAAGAGTCCCCATCCCTTTAATAGGCAATTTATTTATCTGGCTAGGGGGCGAATGTAAAAACGCCCTGGCGCCTCATATTCATTCGACGCGTGGGAGATAGCCCTTATTGGGCGCAGAAGCCAAGAGGTCCAACATTTATGGGACCGGACACTTCTTAACAAACGTTTGAAATTTGGAGAAGAACCCGCCTTGCAATGCAGAAGACAACACTGCGCGCCGGACTCATCGTCATTGAAGCCTGGTTCGGGGGCTACTGAGGGAGTCCTGGATTAGGGGGTCTCCGGACAGCCAGACTATATCCTTTGGCTGGACTATTGGACTATGAAGACACAAGATTGAAGACTTCGTTTCGTGTCCGGATGGGACTCTACTTGGCGTGGAAGGCAAGCTAGGCAATACGGATATGTATATCTCCTCCTTTGTAACTTTGTGTAACCCTAGCCCCCTCCGGTGTCTATATAAAACGGAGGGTTTTAGTCCGTAGGACAACATACAATCATACCATAGGCTAGCTTCTAGGGTTTAGCCTCTCTGATCTCGTGGTAGATCAACTCTTTTACTACTCATACTATCAAGAATAAACAAGCAGGACGTAGGGTTTTACCTCCATCAAGAGGGCCCAAACCTGGGTAAAACATCGTGTCCCCTGCCTCCTGTTACCATCCGCCTAGACGCACAGTTCGGGACCCCCTACCCGAGATCCGCCGGTTTTGACACCGACACCGCCCCTCCTCTCGGAGAGCCATGGTTGATCAATGGAGACTTTAACATCATTTACGAAGCGTGGGACAAGAATAACCTCAACCTGAACCAAAGGATTATGGGAATGTTCAGATCAGCAATTGACAGAGCAGGCGTAAGAGATATTAAGTGCAAAAATAGAAGATTTACTTGGTCGAATGAGAGGGAAATCCAATGAGGGTTAGCATTGATAAAGTATTCTGCAATGTGGAATGGGAGGCTCTCTTCCCCTCCTTCATTCTCAAGGTTGCGTCAATGGCCTGCTCGGATCACTGCCCTCTTCTGCTAGTGAACACTGTCGCCCCGTGTAGAAGACTAGCCTTCCATTTTGAAAACTTCTGGCCAAGTTTCCCCCACTTCCAGGAGACTATTGCTAGAGCTTGGCAATGACCAGTGAATAACAGTTGCCCTTTCGTCCGGATGGAGAAGAAGATGGAAAGGATGGCCACTGATATCAAAATATGGTCCAAAACTCTCTTCAGTGAAGCAAAGGTGTAGTTCCACTTTCCCTGCAAGGTAATTCTTTGGTTAGATGTTGCACAAGAGAATAGAAGGCTCTCACAGAGTGAATTCCTCCTAAGGAAGCAACTCAAGATGAGGACCCTGGGACTAGCTGCGGTGGAAAGAGCAAGAAACGCTCGGCTTCTAGGATCACCTGGATTAGAGTTGGAGACGCACACATGACATTTTTCCAAGCAAAGATCAACTCAAGAAGAAGAAAGAACTTCATACACTCTCTGCAAATAGACATGGCTACTACCACTGCCCATGAAGACAAAGCTTCAGCTATACACCACCACTTCTTTAATCTGCTGGGAAGAAAGGAAGCCAAAGGAAGATCCATCAATTGGGATGAACTAGACATGCCAAGGTTGCAAAACGAAGGGCTTGATAAGCCATTCTCTGAACAGGAGGTTTGGGCTGCTATCCTGGCCTCTGAGGGACTCCTAGACTAAGGGGTCCTCGGGCGTCCGGCCTATTATCTATGGGCCGGACTGATGGGCTGCGAAGATATGAAGACCGAAGATTGTGCCCTTGTCCGGATGGGATTCTCCTCGGCGTGGAAGGCAAGCTTGGCGAACAACTATGAAGATTCCATATTATGTAACCGACTCTATGTAACCCTAGATTCCCCTAATGTCTATATAAACCATAGGACATAGTCCGGATAGGGGATACTCAATACCTTAGTCATACAGGCTAGACTTCTAGGGTTTAGCCATTATGATCTCGTGGTAGATCAACTCTTGTAACACTCATATTCATAAATATCAATCAAAAAGGACATAGGGTATTACCTCCATCAAGAGGGCCCGAACCTGGGTAAAACATCGTGTCCCCTGTCACCTGTTACCATCAACCTTAGACGCACAGTTTGGGGCCCCCTACCCGAGATTCGCCGGTTTTGACACCAACATTGGTGCTTTCATTGAGAGTTCCACTGTGCCGTCATCGCAGAGGTTGATGGATCGACTTATAATCAAGGAAAATATTACCTCCGGAGGAGCTCTGGCCTCGGGCCAAACCCTCCGACTGGGCGATTTTACCATGATCGCCCGCTCGGCCAATGAGCCAGCTAAGATGACCTCTCGAGTCATTGAAAAACATATCTGCATTGATTCTGAATATGCCAAACGGATGGATCCGATGGAGTTATCATGTTTGAATGGACTCCTAGACCGCATTACCGCCTTGGGAGTCTCTACAGACTACGATCGGATTGGGCTTAAACCCGACCAGAGAGAGATTAATTCTCCACCGATCACCCACCAGATAGTGGTAGTCGAGGAGCAAGATAACCCTTCCTCTATATTGAGGACGAATTATGTTCGGATCTTCGACCTCGAGAAGCCGGACACCTACCAGCGGAAGGACACGCCTTGCCCTCCGAACTTAGAGTCGGACGACAGGCTTCAAAAATTAGAAGACACCCCGAAGCCCGGACTGTTCAGTCTGAAAAAACCTCAGACTCTGGATCATCGATCGGGTCAGGGTTCAGATCCAATTCCACCCACCCACCCAGACATAAGTGCTCTCACGAGCACAAAACAACAGTCTCGAGAAACGGTCCACCACTTCTGGGCCAGATTCCTCCTCGTCAAGAACAAGGTCAAAGATTGCCGCGACGAGGACGTGATATCAGCGTTCCGCAATAACTGCACAAACGAAGGACTCCTCAACGCCATTAATCGCCGCCGCATACTACAATTTGCTGACTTGGCAACTATTGTACAGAAGTACAACACAATGGATAGCGCCTGGAGAGATCACACAGTTTGGGAGCTATCGGCCCCAACTCAACCACTGGTCCAGGCAAAAAGGGTGCACCCCTGTAACGCGCCCAGACCAATAGCCAAGAAATACAAACCCATTACGCGGCGCGGAACTGTTCTAGAGGGATGGCTTGATGGCCCCTGCAAAATACACACCACACCGGATACTATACCAACCCATAGCCTTAGAGCATGTTGGATACTCCGGCAGGTAGCCAAAAACAGCAAGGACATCCTCACCAAGGATATCCCGGAGCAACACCCTCCAGAAGACGACGAACCCAGAGTACTAACAGTCTTTGAGATATTCACTTCAAACAATAGGCGCAAAAGGGCACTCCACGAACTTGCCGAAGTCTGCCAGATCGCAACAATAAACCACTGGAGCGACACAACGATAACCTTTAACGCTGGCGACGAACCAAAACACAGGACAATCCGAGCACCAGCCGCCTTGGTCCTCAGCCCAATTGTGGATGGCTTTCGGCTCACCAAGGTTCTCATGGACGGCGGCAGCGGACTAAACCTCATCTATGAGGATACAATATGAAAGATGGAAATAGACAGGAGCCGCATTGAGCAAAGCAGCACGACCTTCCGAGTAATCATTCCCAGCCGAGAGGCACGGTGTGCAGGAAAAATCACACTCGACGTGGTATTCGGCATGCCGGAGAACTATCGGTTCGAAGAAATAACCTTCCAGGTGGCCCCCTTCAACAGAGGATATCACGCCCTCTTGGGGCGAGATGCATTCACTCGCTTTCACGCAATACCCCATTACAGGTACATAAAGCTTAAGATGCCCGGCCCCAACGGCATAATCACTCTAGTGAGTGATCCGGACATAGCACTCCGCGCCGAGAATAAAACCGTGTCCCTGGCCCTTGAGGCATTATCTGAAGCCCTCGCGGCCGAAGAATTAACCGCGCTGCGCTCCACAGTGGACAGAGATGATGTGGTCCTAGAAAAACGACCCAAATCCACCTCATTCAAGCCGGCATAAGAAATAGTCAAATTCCAAGTCCATCCAACGGACCCCAAGAAGACAACATCCATAGGAGCACAACTAGACCCAACGATTGACACTGCTCTATGAGATTTCCTGCGCGAGAATTGGGATATATTCACCTGGCACCCTTCTGATATGCCAGGAATCCCACGCTAGTTGGCCGAACACAGGCTTAATATATTGAAGGGACACAAACCGGTCAAGCAAACACTGCGGCGCTTCTCCGAACCCAAATGCCAAGCTATGGGGGAAGAGCTAGCCAAGCTAATCGAGGCCGGATTCATTAGAGAAATAAAACATCTGGACTGGCTGGCAAATTTGGTGATGGTACCAAAGAAGGACAAATCCTAGCGCCTGTGTGTCGATTTTAAAGACCTCAACAAGGCATGCCCCAAGGATCCCTTCCCCCTCCCTTGCATCGATCAAATCATTGACGCCACCGCTGGACACGACTCACTGTGTTTTCTTGACGCATATTCCGGATACCATCAAATAAAAATGAAGGAATCCGATCAAGCTGCAACGGCATTCATCACCCCATATGGGCCATTCTGCTTCAACACTGTGCCCTTCGGGCTCAAGAACACCGGCGCCACATACCAACGCATGATTCAAACATGCCTAGAGAAACAGATCGACAAGACAGTTGAAGCTTACGTGAACAACATCGTCATCAAAAGTAGGCAGGTCGAAACACTAATAGACGATTTATGTCTCACATTCGACAACCTCCGCGTGTATGACATTAAGCTCAATCCGGAGAAGTGCGTTTTCGGCATCCCTGCTGGAAAACTGCTGGGCTTCATCGTTTCCAATAGAGGAATTGAAGCAAACCCAGCCAAAATCCGAGCTTTGTCACAATTGGCTAAGCCAACAGACCTTAAACAAGTTCAAAAGCTCGCGGATTGCGTAGCATTTCTAAGCCGCTTTATCTCCAGATTGGGAGAAAAGGCACGTCCACTCTATCGCCTTCTACGGCGAACCGACCACTTAGAGTGGACGAACGCGACAATAGCTGGACTGGAGGAAATAAAAACCCTTCTTGCGATCAATCCAATCCTGGCCGCACCAAACGCCCGTGAACCGATGTTATTATACATACCGGCAAAACATCAGGTGGTGAGCGTCGTACTCATTGTTGAACGAGAACATGACAAACATAAATTCCCGCTTCGGAAGCCAGTATACTACGTATCTATTGTCCTTACACCATGCAAATCCCGGTACCCTCATTATCAAAAGATAGCATACGCGGTCTTCATGGCATTCCGAAAGCTCCGTCACTACTTCCAGGAGTGTTCGATCACGATGGCCTCCGAAGTACCACTCAATGACATTATAAACAACCGCGATGCTACAGGCTGGATTGCCAAATTGGCCATCGAGGTCCTCCCATTTGACATTACATATAAGCCACGTCGAGCTATCAAATCCCAAGTACTGACCGACTTCGTCGCCGAATGGACAGAGGCCGAACTCCCTAAAGAGTACGGCACATACTCCAATTGGGTCATGTATTTGGACGGCTACAAAATGCTGGCAGGGTTAGGAGCGGGTGTTGTTTTAACATCCCCTACTGGTGATGTCGTCCAGTATGTTCTCCAAATACTATACACGGACTCCAATAACGCAGCCGAATACGAGGCCTTATTGCATGGTCTCCGGATGGCTGTCTCCATGGGCATACAACACCTAGAAGTACGCGGGACTCAAACCTTGCAATATCTCAAATAAATGGAGATTTCGATGCCAAAGATCCGAAGATGGCAGCGTATCGTAACGCAGTCATAAAAATGTCGGCCCGGTTCGAAGGGCTCGAGTTCCATCATGTGGCTCAAGAAAGTAATCAAGCGGCGGATGTTCTTGCTCGTATCGGCGCTAAGCGCGACCCCGTCCCACCTAATATTTTCCTGGAAAGGCTCTTTAAACCGTCCGTGGTGTGGCAGGGGGAAATGGCAATACTAGTCCGGATCCAAACATAACCCCAGATCCCGAAAACACCGACGTCTTCGGGGGCTTAGCCACTGAAATAACACCGTCGGCGCTTCTCATCATGGCAGTCATTGCCCCATGGACCGAACCCTTCCTGGCCTACCTTAACAGGGAAGAGCTTCCTGAGGACCAGAATGAGGCCCGCTACATTGTCCGGCATTCAATGGCGAAGACGGTTCATGATGGAGAGCTCTATAAGAAAAGCGCCACCGGAGTCCTTCAATGATGTATATCCGAGGAAGAGCGGCGACAGCTCTTGCTGAAATTCATGCCGGACTCGGTGGTCACCACGCCGCAGCTCGGGCCCTTGTTAGCAGGCCTTCCATACAGGGTTTTATTGGCCGACGGCCTGAGCAGATGCACAGGACCTTGTCCAATGTTGCGTCGGATGTCAACTCTTTGCCAATCAAAGCCATATGCCCCCCACTGCCTTACAAACAATCCCCATCACTTGGCCTTTTGCGGTCTGGGGACTCGATATGGTCGGACCCCTTAAAGGAGGAAGCCATAAGAGAAAGTATCTGCTGGTCATGGTGGATAAATTCACTAAGTGGATAGAGGCCAAAACAGTTAAAATGGCCGAAGCGGGCCCAGTAATAGATTTCATATCCGACATGGTACACCATTATGGTGTCCCGCACAGTATAATCACCGATAATGGCTCCAATTTTACAGCCGATGAGGTGAAAACCTGATGCGCTAATCTAGGCATTAAGCTCGATTACGCCTCTGTCTATCACCCGCAAACAAATGGTCAAGTCGAACGGGCTAATGGTCTCATTATGAGCGGCATCAAACCCAGACTAGTGCTGTCTTCGAAGGAATTAGACAAGCACTGGGTGGAGGAACTTGACTCCGTACTCTGGGGGCTACGGACCACGCCCAACCGCTCTACTTGATATACACCCTTCTTCATGGTGTACGGTGCGGAAGAAGTGTTACCCTATGATATTATTCATGACTCACCTCGAGTGCGTATGTACGAAGAGAGTGAAGCCGAGCTTGATCGGTAGGACACCTTAGATGCCTTGGAGGAGGTGCGCGACGTCGCCAAAGCCCGTTCCGCATTTTATCAATAGCAGGCTCGTAGGTATCAAAGCAGAGAAGTGCAGGCCAAGACGTATAACGTTGGTGAACTCGTTTTACGCTTGCTGGAGAAGAAAAAGGACAAACTCAAGCTCAAGTGGGAGGGTCCCTTCATCATTGAAGAAGTTCTCACCAGAGGAGCATACCGCCTATGTGATGCGTCAGATAATCACCTAGAGCCGAACCCCTGGAATGCGGCCAGACTGCGATGATTTTATGCCTAACGCCGAACTCTGTGTTCGTTTCCTCCCTCCTGTTATTACCATTATTTATTTTTCTCTCTTTTCGTCTTTTACCTTTTTTCATTTTCTCTTTAGCCTTACTGCTTTAGTGCGGCTAGACCATCCCTACCTGACGTGTACATCTCTAAATATTTATGTTCACTATACCTGGGGGCTTCTCGTACAGAAGCTTGCGACTATTCTTCGAGCATCAAGCTCAGCACATATGCGTTCCTTTTTCTCCATATGTACCTTTTCTTCGCCACTATATGCATCGATTTGACTTAAGTTTTAGCCAAGCTAGGTTGCCTGGCTCATGTGCTTATGCCCTACGTTCCCGTTAGTTCAGCTAGGGCATAACGGGAGCACCTCTGCGATTGTTACTGCTGGGTCATCCGGATGTGTACCTCAGACTGGGTGAAGCTGAAAGCTAGCGTTCTTAAGGGAATATTCAGTCGGTGAATTAAAGGTGTTTCCGCATTCACTCCATTGTGAACCCCAGATGTTACTTACTCTACGATTTTATCAATCATAGTTCGGACATGCACATTAACATGCATGCACACCTAGGGAAAGGAACCCTTAACGGAACTATACTCTCTGGAAGATGTTTCTTACATAATGTAATATAACATAATTAGCCGGACACACATTGTCTTTTTGAGCAATTATGACCCCTACGCCTGGTTTCCACGCATACCCCGGTATATTCTACCGCTACGGTATTCGGAAACACTCCGAACCTTCGGGTCCAGAGGTTGAAGCGAAAAGGTCGGCGATGACAATTGTCTTTATTATCCAGCTAGAAGGAATGTACATAGTCACTCACGACTCAAACACTTCCTCCTCTATACCGTCCAAAAGGCGGTCTAAATTACAATCCTATTGGGAATATTTGGTGGCCACCTCTACTTGGTCATATACTAAACTAACGGGAATTTCTTCCCCATTCGGCCCTAGCAGCCCGACACGAGCCATGTGATTAGGATCCAGCTTGGTATATCGCATCTTCACCATGGCCCAGGCCTCTTGCGCACCCTCTCGGCAGGCCGATATCTTCCACAGCCGGACACGCTGTCGCGCTCCCTTGAACAGCTCTACCAGCTTCTCCATGCTTCCTGGAAGGGAGTCGGATGGCGATAAGGCCTTGGCTACACTCTGCATCGCCGACCGAGCTTGCTCGTGCAACTGCGATAGCCCTTGCGGAAGATCACTTGATGATCCGGACACCTCCTCTTCGGGGCAGTTCGTCAATACACCTGCAATTACAGCTATATCAGCTACCCTACCCTTACCTCCAAACTGTTATAAGATAAAAGTGGCCACGTACTAAATATGCCGCCTCGCAGCTTCTTGTTCTCCTTCACAGAGTCCGCTAGCTGAGCTCACACATCTTTCAGTTCTTCGCCCAGTTTGGCGTTCGAATCCTGGAGTTTTTTTTCTCCTGAACGACTTTTGTCAATACACGCTCGCCCGCTGCTAGTAGCTTTTTGGCTCTGTGTTCTCCGCTTCGAGCGGCGCCCAGCTGCTCCCGGACTTGGTCTAACGACCCAACACAAAGATAAGTACCCAGATTCACACTATCAGTGTATCATTATGAATTTTTGATAGAGGGAAATATTACCGGGAGATGCCTTGTATTTCTCCAGTTCAGCATTGGCAGCAAGCAGCTGGCGCTGACACTTTTCTAGTTCCTGAGCTAGCTGGGTGTTCTTCTCCGTAAGCACCTGGTTGTACATTGATCCTTAAATCAGTTGTTTCAACTCCTTTAAGTCTCGGGGGCTACTAGTATATGGTTATCATAGTCAGACAAAACAAATTTACCTGCACATCTTTGAAATGTTGCTTTGTGGTCGTGTTAATTCCATCTCGAGCAGCTCGGATGTATGCATCGGCCGAGCTGAATGTGTTACACGATTCTTCTGAAAAGCCAGGGTCTTGTAAAATGGCCCGGCGGCGCCGATGATTCATGGCACTCTCCACTACCGAGTTGGTGACAGATACATCGTCCGCGTCCTCGGCTGGAGGACAGTCCGGCGTCGCCCCCGCATCAGCCCCTGTCTTCACGGCAGGATTTGAATCCTGACTGCGGGAAGTACGGCCGCTCGAACCTCCAGATATAGTCCGGTGCACCTTTCTCCTGACACATGGAAAACAGGAAGGTCAAAGTTGGACGTGACTACTCAGGTGCATGTTGGTGAATTCATACCTCTTCGATGAAGGTACGGCCGTGTCTTCGTTTGCTTTCCTCTTGGGAGACTTGCCCAGAGTAGGGGACGCCCTCTTCGGAGGTACCCTTGGAGCGGTACGGCGCGCCGAACCCTTCCCCTTTTGAGCACATGATAGTGCGGTGGGTAAGAAGGAAGGAGAGATTTCTTTTAAATAAGGTGTCTTCGGATCACTTACGTGTGAAGCTGGAAGGAGGCCGGGGTAATCGGCGATAATAGGTACATATGTACCATCGTAGCTCATCTGATAGAATGTTCCCTCCTCAAGCTCCACGAATATATCTGGGTCTTCTTCATATCCGGGGTCAAGATCCCGGTTGCGATTCTCCGGCTAAGGGGCAGGGTCATGGATCCCCTCTATAGCCTTTCGCCATTCCTATTATGAGCAGATAAGATGCTGCCTGTCAACGAATAATCCAAGGACAAGATAAATTAAGTGAAGCCGAACCTTACCCAGCTGGGAGGATTGTACATGGAAAGTCCATCTCGATGTTGGAGACGGCTGAACTCCTCCTTCTCCCCTATATACAGCTCGGCCAGGATCTTGGCTAGAACGGCGGGGGTCTTCGGGCCTTTTCGGCCATAACATGAGGCGTCGTCTTCTCCGTTATAATGCCACATGGGCAGTCCTCGGTATTGGAGTTGCTGGATGATACGTCCATTTTGCATCATGCTTTTATATTGATATTTATTGCATTATGGGCTATTATTACACATTATGTCACAATACTTATGCCTATTCTCACTTATTTTACAAGGTTTACATAAAGAGGGAAAATGCTGGCAGCTGGAATTCTGGGCTAGAAAAGGAGCAAATATTAGAGACCTATTCTGCACAGCTCCAAAAGTCCTGAAACTTCACGGAAGTCATTTTCAGAATATATAAAAAATACTGAGCGCAAGAAGTTCACCAGGGGGCCAGACCCTGCCAACAAGGGTGGGGGCACGCCCTACCCCCTGGGCGCGCCCCCTACCTCGTGGGCCCATTGGTGGCCCTCCGATGACCATCTTCTGCTATATGGAGTCTTTCGATGAGTAAAAAATCATGAGCCATCTTTCTGGATGAGACTCCGCCGCCACGAGGCGGAACCTTGGCGGAACTAATCTAGGGCTCCGGCGGAGCTGTTCTGCCGGGGAAACTTCCCTCCGGGAGGGGGAAATCATCACCACCATCATCACCAACGATCCTCTCATCGGGAGGGGGTCAATCTCCATCAACATCTTCACCAGCACCATCTCCTCTCAAACCCTAGTTCATCTCTTGTATCCAATTCTTGTCTCTAAGTCCGGGATTGGTATCTGTGGGTTGCTAGTAGTGTTAATTACTCCTTGTAGTTGATGCTAGTTGGTTTATTTGGTGGAAGATCATATGTTCAGATCCTATATGCATATTAATACCCCTCTGATTATGAACATGAATATGCTTTGTGAGTAGTTACATTTGTTCCTGAGGACATGGGAGAGGTATTGCTATTAGTAGTCATGTGAATTTGGTATTCGTTCGATATTTTGATGAGATGTATGTTGTCTCTCCTCTAGTGGTGTTATGTGAACGTCGACTACATGACACTTCACCATTATTTGGGCCTAGAGGAAGGCATTGGGAAGTAATAAGTAGATGATGGGTTGCTAGGGTGACAGAAGCTTAAACCCTAGTTTATGCGTTGCTTCGTAAGGGGCTGATTTGGATCCGTATGTTTCATGCTATGGTTAGGTTTACCTTAATACTTTTGTTGTAGTTGCGGTGCTTGCAATAGAGGTTAATCATAAGTGGGATGCTTGTCCAAGTAAGGGTAGTACCCAAGCACCGGTCCACCCACATACCAAATTATCAAAGTACCGAACGCGAATCATATGAACGTGATGAAAACTAGCTTGACGATATTCCCATGTGTCCTCGGGAGCGCTTTACATCATATAAGAGTTTGTCCAGGCTTGTCCTTTGCTACAAAAAGGATTGGGACACCTTGTTGCACTTTATTTACTTTTGTTACTTGTTGCTCGTTACCAATTATCTTATCACAAAACTATCTGTTACCTATAATTTCAGTGCTTGCAGAGAATACCTTGCTGAAAACCGCTTATCATTTCCTTCTGCTCCTCGTTGGGCTCGACACTCTTACTTATCGAAAGTACTATGATAGATCCCCTATACTTGTGGGTCATCAAGACTCTTTTCTGGCGTCGTTGCCGGGGAGTGAAGTGCCTTTGATAGGTGGAATTTGGTAAGGAAAAATTTATATAGTGTGCTGAAATTTACTGTCACTTGTTACTATGGAAAGTAATCCTCTGAGGGGCTTGTTCGGGGTATCTTCACCCCGACCAGTAGAGAAAAGAGTTGCTCCAGAACCTACCGAACCTACTGAAAATGAAGTCTTCTTTGAAATTCCTTCGGGTATGTTAGAAAAACTGCTAGCTAATCCTTTTGCAGGAGATGGAACAAAGCATCCTGATGAGCACCTAATATATGTGGATGAAGTTTGTGGATTATTTAAGCTTGTAGGTGTGCCCGAAGATGTTATTAAGAAGAAGGTCTTCCCTTTATCTTCGAAGGGAGATGCATTGACATGGTATAGGCTATGTGATGATATGGGGTCATGGAACTACAAACAATTGAAATTGGAATTTCATCAGAAGTTTTATCCTATGCATCTTGTTCATCGTGATCGCAATTATATATATAATTTCTGGCCTCGCAAAGGAGAAAGCATCACTCAAGCTTGGGGGGGGCTTAAATCAATGTTATAGTCATGCCCCAATCATGAGCTTTCAAGAGAAATGATTATTCAAAAAATTTATGCTCGGCTTTCTGTTAACAATCGCACCATGCTCGATACTTCTTGTGCTGGCTCTTTTATTATGAAGACTATTGAATTCAAATGGGATTTATTGGAAAGAATTAGACGCAACTCTGAAGATTGGGACCTCGACGAAGGTAAGGAGTCAGGTATGGCACCTAAGTATGATTGTGTTAAATCTTTTATGGATACCGATGTTTTCCGTAAATTTAGCACTAAATTTGGACTTGACTCTGAGATAAGCCTCTTTCTGTGAATCTTTTGCTGTTCATATCAATCTCCCTAAGGAGAAGTGGTTTAAATATCATCCTCCCATAGAAGTAAAAGTAGCTGCACCTATTAAAGTTGAACAAAAGACTATCACTTATAATGATCCTATTGTTCCTACTTCTTATGTTGAGAAACCACCTTTCCCTGTTAGGATAAAGGATCATGCTAAAGCTTCAACTGTGGTTAATAAAAGCAATATTAGAACTTATACACCTCCCAAGCAAATTAAAGTTGAACCTAATATTGCTATTGTTAAAGATCTCTTGTCTGATAATATTGATGGGCATGTTATTTATTTCTGTGATGAAACTACTAGAATTGCTAAACCTTGTGCTAAAGATAAACATAGACCCGTGGTAGGCATGCCTGTTATTTCTGTTAAAATAGGAGATCATTGTTATCATGGCTTGTGTGATATGGGTGCTAGTGCTAGTGCAATACATATTGACTTATACAGAGAAATTATGCATGATATTGCACCTGCTGAGTTAGAAGATATTGATGTCACAATTAAACTTGCCAATAGAGATACTATTTCACCAATGGGAATAGTTAGAGATGTTGAAGTCCTGTGTGGGAAAACTAAATGTACTGCTGATTTTCTTGTTCTTGGTTCCCCACAAGATAGCTTTTGTCCCATTATATTTGGTAGACCCTTCTTGAACACGGTTAATGCTAAGATAGATTGCAAAAAGGATGTTGTTACTATTGGTTTGGGTGATATGTCTCCTGAGTTCAACTTCTCTAAATTTCATAGACAACACCGTGAAGAGGAGTTGCCTAGTAAAGATGAAATTATTGGTCTTGCTTCTATTGTCGTGCCTCCTAGTGATCCTTTAGAACAGTATTTGCTAGACCATGAGAATGACATGTTTATGAATGAAAGAAGGGAAATAGATGAAGTATTCTTTAAACAGGAACCCATCCTGAAACACAATTTGCCTGTTGAAATACTAGGGGATCCTCCTCCACCGAAGGGTGATCCCGTGTTTGAGCTTAAACCATTACCTGATACTCTTAAATATGCTTATCTTGATGAAAAGAAGATATATCCTGTTATTATTAGTGCTAACCTTTCAGAGCATCAAGAAGAGAGAATATTGAAAACTCTAAAGAAGCACCGTGCTACTATTGGATATACTCTCGATGATCTTAAGGGCATTAGTCCCACACTATGTCAACAAAAAATACATTTGGAGAAAGATGCCAAACCAGTTCATGATCACCAACGACGGCTGAATCCTACGATGAAAGAAGTGGTAAGAAAGGAAATACTAAAGCTCCTTGAGGTAGGTATAATTTATCCCGTTGCTGATAGTCAGTGGGTAAGTCCTGTCCATTGTGTCCCTAAAAAGGGAGGTATTACTTTCGTTCCTAATGATAAAGATGAATTGATTCCGCAAAGAATTATTACAGGTTATAGGATGGTAATTGATTTCCGCAAATTAAATAAGGCTACTAAAAAGATCATTACCCCTTACCTTTTATTGATCAAATGCTAGAAAGATTATCCAAACATACACATTTTTGCTTTCTAGATGGTTATTCTGGTTTCTCTCAAATACCCGTGTCAGTTGATGATCAATCTAAGACCACTTTTACTTGCCCGTTCGGTACTTTTGCTTATAGACGTATGCCTTTTGGTTTATGTAATGCACCTGCTACCTCCCAAAGATGCATGATGGCTATATTCTCTAACTTTTGTGAAAAGATTTGTGAGGTTTTCATGGACGATTTCTCCGTCTATGGATCCTCTTTTGATGATTGCTTGAGCAACCTTGATCGAGTTTCGCAGAGATGTGAAGAAACTAATCTTGTCTTGAATTGGGAAAAGTGCCACTTTATGGTTAATGAAGGTATTGTCTTGGGGCATAAAGTTTATGAAAGAGGTATTGAAGTTGATAAAGCCAAGGTTGATGCTATTGAAAAGATGCCATGTCCCAAGGACATCAAAGGTATAAGAAGTTTCCTTGGTCACGCCGGATTTTATAGGAGGTTCATTAAGGACTTCTCAAAAATTTACCGGCCTCTGACTAATTTATTACAAAAAGATATACCATTTGTCTTTGATGATGATTGTGTAGAAGCATTTGAAATACTTAAGAAAGCATTAGTCTCTGCACCTATTGTTCAGCCACCTGATTGGAATTTACCCTTTGAAATTATGTGTGATGCTAGTGATTATGCTGTAGGTGCTGTTCTAGGGCAAAGAGTTGATAAGAAATTAAATTTTATCCATTATGCTAGTAAGACTCTAGACAATGCTCAAAGAAATTATGCTACTACTGAAAAAGAACTTTTAGCAGTTGTATTTGCTTGTGATAAGTTCAGACCTTATATTGTTGATTCTAAAGTAACTATCCACACTGATCATGCTGCTATTAAATATCTTATGGAGAAGAAAGATGCTAAACCTAGACTTATTAGATGGGTTCTCTTGATACACGAATTTGATTTGCATATTATTGATAGAAAGGGAGCTGAGAACCCCGTTGCAGACAACTTGTCTAGGCTAGAGAATGTTCTTGATGACCCACTACCTATTGATTATAGCTTTCCTGATGAACAATTAAATGTCATAAATGCTTCTCGTACTGCTCCTTGGTATGCTGATTATGCTAATTATATTGTTGCTAAATTTATACCACCTAGTTTCACATACCAGCAAAAGAAAAAGTTCTTCTATGATTTGAGACATTACTTTTGGGATGACCCACATCTTTATAAAGGAGTAGATGGTGTTATTAGACGTTGTGTACCTAAGCATGAACAGGAACATATCCTACGCAAGTGTCACTCCGAGGCTTATGGAGGAAACCATGCTGGAGATAGAACTGCACACAAGGTATTGCAATCCAGTTTTTATTGGCCTACTCTCTTCAAGGATGCCCGTAAGTTTGTTGTATCATATGATGAATGTCAAAGAATTGGTAATATTAGTAGAAGTCAAGAAATGCCTATGAATCATTACTTGTTATTGAACCATTTGATGTTTGGTTCTTTGATTATATGGGACCTTTTCCCGCCTCTAATGGATATACACATATTTTAGTTGCTGTTGATTACGTTACTAAGTGGGTAGAAGCTATTCCAACTAGTAGTGCTGATCATAACACCTCTATTAAGATGCTTAAAGAAGTTATTTTTCCGAGGTTTGGAGTCCCTAGATATTTAATGACTGATGGTGGTTCACATTTTATTCATGTTGCTTTCTGTAAAATGCTTGCTAAGTACGACGTTAATCATAGAATTGCATCTCCTTATCACCCACAGTCTAGTGGTCAAGTAGAATTGAGTAATAGAGAACTCAAATTAATTTTACAAAAGACTATTAATAGATCTAGAAAGAATTGGTCCAAGAAACTTGATGATGCATTATGGGCCTATAGAACTGCATATAAAAATCCTATGGGTATGTCTTCATATAAAATGGTTTATGGAAAAGCATGTCACTTACCTCTCGAACTAGAACATAAGGCTTATTGGGCTATTAAAGAGCTCAACTATGATTTCAAACTTGCCGGTGAGAAGAGGTTATTTGACATTAGCTCACTTGATGAATGGAGAACCCAAGCCTATGAGAATGCCAAATTATTTAAAGAAAAAGTTAAAAGATGGCATGACAAAAGGATACAATAGCGTGAGTTTAATGTGGGTGATTATGTATAGTTATACAACTCTCGTTTAAGATTTTTTGCAGGAAAACTTCTCTCTAAATGGGAAGGTCCTTACGTTATCGAGGAGGTCTATCGTTCCAGTGCCATAAAAATCAATAACTTCGAAGGCAGAAATCTGAAGGTGGTGAACGGTCAAAGAATTAAACATTATATCTTAGGTAATCCTATAAATGTTGAAACCAATCTTTTTGAAATCGTAACCCCGGAGGAATACATAAGGGACACTTTCCGGAACGTTTCAGACTCTGAAAAGGAATAGGTATGTGGCACGGTAAGTAAACCGACTCCAAAACAGTTCTAATGGCAATTTTCCTCCATTTTGGAATATTTAGAAAAATAGAAAAATAAGAAGCAGTCTGGGAAGGACACAAGGGCTCCACGGGGGTGGAGGGCGCGCCCTACCCCCCTGGGCGCACCCCCCTACCTCGTGGGTACCTCGTGTGCTCTCCAGACTCCGTTTTCTTACACGTCATGTATTTTGGTCGGTAAAAATTCATTATATAACCTCCCGAAGGTTTTGACCACCGTATCACGCAAAAATCTCCTGTCTTTGTTTCGAGCTGTTTTTCTGACAGATCCAGGTCGTCATGTCGTCTTCAAGTGTCCCAAAGGACCAGTTCTTCGAGAAGGTCATCAACCCCTACCTCGCGGAAGTGCGGCAACACCCTCAAACCATTGAGATGCGTGAGGGGTTGTTGCACATCCGCGATGTTGAGGGACCAAGAATGACCAGAAGCACGGAGGCAAGGCTCGAGGCATTGGAGCAAGAAGTTTTTAAGTGTCAGGAGATGGTGGAGCCTGGACTCGATTCCAATCACATTATGATCACGGAGTTCACCAACAACCACAAGCTGGACGTCAAGGACATTGGGGAGGCCATCTTCAAGCTTCATGAGAAAATCGAGCACCTCCAAGCCCAGATCTATGACCTGCAAAATCAAAACTGTGAGTATGAATATAGATTCAAGAGGCTGAGTTTGGCTATAGATTTGAGGTTTCAGGAGACTCGATCATCCTTCTATGATGGTGAGCCTATGCCTTGGAAGAAGGACGACAAGCCTACGCCATCAACAAAACCATCAACTTCTTCACCAACAAAGGAGACATAATCGCATGGGTATGGGCACTCCCCTTG
Source organism: Triticum aestivum (assembly GCF_018294505.1). Lineage (NCBI taxonomy): Eukaryota > Viridiplantae > Streptophyta > Magnoliopsida > Poales > Poaceae > Triticum > Triticum aestivum. The sequence continues at coordinate 517,438,217 of NC_057800.1, read as the reverse complement.
GCAACTGCCAAGCTTGGGGGAGTGCCCCGGTATCGTATCACCATCACCTTCACTTTTATATTTACCGTTTTTCTTAGTTCGATCCTTTTGATAATATCTTGATCTAGTAGCATAAAGTTTTTAGTATGATCTAGTTGTGAGTTTTGCTTTATGATCCTTCTATGTAATCGAGTCCGTGAGATATATATAATAAAGATTAGTGTTGAGTCAAGGGCTTGATTATTTTACCATAATCTTGAGTGAATAAAATAAAAGAGAAAGAATAAAAATAAATAAAAGAGATCATATGGATCTTATGGCGAGTAATGAGCTCACATATAAAGAGTATGATGATTAAAAGTTGTTGAGAGTTAACAAACATAGTTTTGGTCATCGTTGCAATTAATAAGAAGTAATAAAGAAAGAGATGCCTTCACATATAAATACACTATCTTGGACATCTTTTATGATTGTGAGCACTCATTAAAATATGACATGCTAAAGAGTTGACATTGTACAAGGAAGACAACGTAATGGGTTATGTTTTCTTACATCTGAGATAAATTATATTGTCATGGATCACCTAACATGGTTGAGCTTGCCTTTCCCTCTCATGCTAGCCAATTCTTCGCACCAAGTAGAGATACTACTTGTGCTTCCAAATATCCCTTAAACTAGTTTTGCCATGAGAGTCCACCATACCTACCTATGGATTGAGTAAAATCCTCCAAGTAAATTGTCATCGGTGCAAGCAATAAAAAATTGCTCTCTAAATATGTATGACTTATTAGTGTGGCAGAAAATAAGCTTTATACGATTGTGTGATATGGAAGAAATAAAAGCGACGGACTGCATAATAAAGGTCCATATCACAAGTGGCAATATAAAGTGACGTTCTTTCGCATTAAGATTTTGTGCATCCAACCATAAAAGCGCATGACAACCTCTGCTTCCCTCTGCGAAGGGCCTATCTTTTACTTTTATCTCCTACCTTACATAAGGGTCATGGTGATCTTCACCCTTCCTTTTTACATTTTATCTTTTGGCAAGCACAACATGTTGGAAAGATCCTGGTATATATGGCTAATTGGATGTGAGTTTTCATGATCTACTGTTGTTGACATTACCCTTGAGGTAAAATGTTGGGAGGCAAAACTATAAGCCCCTATCTTTCTCTGTGTCCGATTAAAACTCCATACCCATAAGTATTGCGTGAGTGATAGCAATTGTGAAAGACTATATGATAGTTGAGTATGTGGACTTGCTGAAAAGCTCCTATATTGACTCTTTCCTATGTTATGATAAATTGCAATTGCTCCAATGACTGAGATTATAGTTTGTTAGTTTTCAATGAAGTTTATGATTCATACTTGAAATCGTGATTGAATTGTTACTCTAGCATAAGAGATCATATGACAAGAATTATATAAGTTGTTGTTCTAAGAATGATCATGATGCCCTCATGTCCGTATTTTATTTTTATCGACACCTCTATCTCTAAACATGTGGACATATTTTTTGATTTTGGCTTTCGCTTGAGGAAAAGCGAGGTCTAAGCTTGGGGGAGTTGATACGTCCATTTTGCATCATGCTTTTATATCGATATTTATTGCATTATGGGCTGTTATTACACATTATGTCACAATACGTATGCCCATTCTCTCTTATTTTACAAGGTTTACATAAAGAGGGAGAATGCCGGCAGCTAGGATTCTGGGCTGGAAAAGGAGAAAATATTAGAGACCTATTCTACACAGCTCCAAAAGTCCTGAAACTTCACGGAAGTCATTTTCAGAATATATAAAAAATACTGAGCGCAAGAAGTTCACCAGGGGGGCCAGACCCTGCCCACGATGGTGGGGGCGCGCCCTACCCCCCTAGGCGCGCCCCCTACCTCGTGGGCCCCCTGGTGGACGTCCGATGACCATCTTCTGCTATATGGAGTCTTTCGATGAGGAAAAAATTCATAAGCCATCTTTCCAGACGAGACTCCGCCGCCACGAGGCGGAACCTTGGCGGAACTAATCTAGGGCTCCGGCGGAGCTGTTCTGCCGGGAAAACTTCCCTCTGGGAGGGGGAAATCACCACCATCGTCATCACCAATGATCCTCTCATCGGGAGGGGGTCAATCTCCATCAACATCTTCACCAGCACCATCTCCTCTCAAACCCTAGTTCATCTCTTGTATCCAATTCTTGTCTCTAAGTCCGGGATTGGTACCTGTGGGTTGCTAGTAGTGTTAATTACTCCTTGTAGTTGATGCTAGTTGGTTTATTTGGTGGAAGATCATATGTTCAGATCCTATATGCATATTAATACCCCTCTGATTATGAACATGAATATGCTTTGTGAGTAGTTACGTTTGTTCCTGAGGACATGGGAGAAGTCTTGCTATTAGTAGTCATGTGAATTTGGTATTTGTTCGATATTTTGATGAGATGTATGTTGTCTCTCCTCTAGTGGTGTTATGTGAACGTCGACTACATGACACCTCACCATTATTTGGGCCTAGAGGAAGGCATTGGGAAGTAATAAGTAGATGATGGGTTGCTAGAGTGACAGAAGCTTAAACCCTAGTTTATGCGTTGCTTCGTAAGGGGCTGATTTGGATCCGTATGTTTCATGCTATGGCTAGGTTTACCTTAATACTTTTGTTGTAGTTGCGGATGCTTGCAATAGAGGTTAATCATAAGTGGGATGCTTGTCCGAGTAAGGGCAGTACCCAAGCACCGGTCCACACACATACCAAATTATCAAAGTATCGAACGCGAATCATGTGAACGTGATGAAAACTAGCTTGACGATATTCCCATGTGTCCTCGGGAGCGCTTTACATCATATAAGAGTTTGTCCAGGCTTGTCCTTTGCTACAAAAAGGATTGGGCCACCTTGCTGCACTTTATTTACTTTTGTTACTTGTTGCTCGTTACCAATTATCTTATCACAAAACTATCTGTTACCTATAATTTTAGTGCTTCCAGAGAATACCTTGCTGAAAACCGCTTATCATTTCCTTCTACTCCTCGTTGGGTTCGACACTCTTACTTATCGAAAGGACTATGATAGATCCCCTATACTTGTGGGTCATCACTGGACCCCCCGCGTTATGGAAATTGCCATCACTTCGACTATTGACAATCCAGACTGGGCAAGCGTTTTAATCTTGCCCAGTAGCAAGCTGATTTCCGTGCTATCCTCTTCCTCGAGGCTCCGAGGACGCCAGCTGTGGCGCTTCTTCAGCGGAGCATTTGAAAACTCGGGGAGGCCTATGCGGACGGGGTCGGGCTGAGCGACATCGTCAATGTAGAACCATTCGGAAGACCACTCTTCAGGAGCTTTCTTCGGCGTGCCGGACAGATATCCGGTCCCGACAATGCACCACACTTCGGCTCCTCCCACTTCAAAGATTGATCCACCTTGATTGCGAGGGACGAGGCAGAATAGTCTTCTCCATAAATCAAAATGGGCCTCGCAACCCAGGAATAGTTTGCATAGGGCGACATAACCCGCAATGTGGAGGATGGAGCCGGGGGTAAAATTGTGCAGCTGGAGGCCGTAGTACTCCAGCAGCCCTCGGAGGAATGGGTGAATTGGAAACCCCACCCCCCTCAACAGATAGGGGACGAAGCATACCCGTTCTCCCACTGAGGGATTGGGAGAATCCTCTGCCTGGGTTTTGCCATTGAAGGAGGCCAACCCTACTCGAATAGGGACCAGATCTGCTGGAGGGAGAAATCCCTACGTTTGCAGCTTTGCCAATCGGCTATGGGACACAGAGCACCTCTCCCACTCGCCTCTCTCTAGGTTGGAACGGGAAGAGGAGCTGGGGTTGTTGGCCATGTTGGAATGGTCCTGCTTGGTGGTCTCTAAGGATTTTCTCCGCCTGGTGCCAAAAGGATCTAAGATCCAATCTCTTTAAATAGATACTCTTCCTTACAAGGCTGGGGTGTTGTTTGCAAAAAATACACTGACTGTCTGCATTCGCTCGACACATGGAAAACGAGGACATTAAGCGCGCAGAAGCCGAGGGGAGACATTGAATCTACGGACGAATACACTACTTAAGGGAGGAACCCGCCTTGCAATACCGAAGATAATCCATGTGCCGAACACCTCGCTATTGAAGACTGGTTCGGGGGCTATTGAGGGAGTCCTGGACTAAGGGGTCCTTGGGTGTCCGGCCTATTATCTATGGGCCGGACTAATGGGCTGCAAAGATATGAAGACCGAAGACGGTGCCCGTGTCCAGATGGGATTCTCCTTGGCGTGGAAGGCAATCTTGGCGAACAACTATGAAGATTCCATATTATATAACCGACTCTATGTAACCCTAGATTCCCCCGGTGTCTATATAAATCGGAGGACTTAGTCCGGATAGGGGATACTCAATACCTTAGTCATACAGGCTAGACTTCTAGGGTTTAACCATTACGATCTCATGGTAGATCAACTCTTGTAACACTCATATTCATTAATATCAATCAAGCAGGACGTAAGGTATTACCTCCATCAAGAAGGCCCGAACTTGGGTAAAACATCGTGTTCCCTGTCTGCTGTTACAACCTTAGACGCACAGTTCGGGACCCCCTACCCGAGATCCGCCGATTTTGACACCTACAGCCTCCCCGGTAGAAAAAGCGCTAGGGCCTGATGTTTTTTTGGCATTTTCTACAGATCATGTTGGGGCAAGATCAAGGATGATGTCATGGCAGTTTTTGACAAATTCTATAGGCTGGCAGATGGCAACTTTGCTGAGCTCAACCCGACCATGATCGCCCTCATCCCAAAGAAGGACGGGGCCATGAGAATAACCGAGTTTAGGCCCATCATCCTTATCCATTCCACTGCTAAGCTGATCACTAAGGTGTTATCCATGGGGCTGCACTACAAAAAAATACTCTTCCGTGATGATACATGTTTGTCATAGTAGGTCACGTTTTCTGTCATGCATGTACATCCATGACGATTTTATGACAGAATCACGATAGTCATACCTGTGCTATCGTAGAAGTGTTCCATGACATTACCAAAATTATCATCAAGGAAGTGTCCACTTCCATGGCGATAAATCACGCGTCATGGAAGTGCTTTCATCAAGGGTGACCGACACGTGGCATCCACCATAATGGGTCGCCATTAAGCTATCGGGTTTCGGTTTGGATCCGATAACCCATTAACAGCCCGGACCAATGGGCATTTTCCATGTGTAAAATCATCATTGGCTGGAGGAAACACGTGTCTGCTCCTTGGTGGGCCAGATGTCGTCTGTCCATTGGAGGAGACATGCCTATGATACGTCGACACGTGGTAGGGCCCAACAGAGGCCCATATAGGTTAAAAGGCCGGCTCAGTCAAAGGCCCGTAGTACTTACTCACGTACTAGTGGGCCAGCCCAATAACGACCTGTTTAATAAAGGCCCATTTACGGCCCGAAGTCAGATATGGCCCGTTAATTGTTCGCTGAATATTTGGGCCCAATTACAGCCCAGTGACTTTCGGCCTGTTAGAGGCCCAATGTAGACATGGGCTCATTTCAGCCCGGTGTGTCTTTCGGCCTGGGAATGGCCTGTGTTGCCCATGGGCCATATATGGTCCGATGCAACATCCGACCCACTAACGGCACGTGATAAAGGTGGCAACAGTTTAGCCCAACGTGACTTTGGACCTGTTAAAGGCCTATCGTATAATTCGGCCCGTTGATGCCTATACTAAGCTTTCGGCCTTTTAAAGGCCCATGATATCAGTGGGGCAACTAAGGCCCGAGATATGTTTCGGCCTGGTAACAGCCCGTCATATAACTGGGCCAAAAAAGGCCCGGTCTACATTTCAGCCTGCCGAAGGCCCGTAGACGACTAGTGAAAATTGAGGCCCAACATGCATTTCGGCCTGCTAAAGGCCCATGGTTCCTTCTGGGCCATAACAGGCCAGCAGAATATTCAGCCTATTAATGGCCCAACGCTACATGGGCCAAACTAAGTGCTGGGTCCACAAAAGGCCCAACTAAAATTTGGTCCGAATATAGGCCGAAGTAAGTTGTGGGCCTGGCACAAAGTGTGAAGGCCCCAATGGCCATTCGAGCCCAAGAAAGATGCAGGCTGACCCAATTGTGGCCTGAAATCAGGCCCGTTACAGGCGAATGTTTCAGCCTGGTCGACTACATCAATTTTTTTAGATAGCTAATGATGGCAGTAACTAGTAGGAATTAAGAACAAACCTACTCTATACAATAAATAAAGTACGACATAGTAACTTAGAATAAACCTACACTATACAATAAAGGATTTATGGTATATTACATCCACTGGGCATCGAAGTTCGCCACGAGTGATCATAAAGCGCAGCGAAGAAGCAGATTACAAAAACTGGGAACCATTGCAGCGTAACAAAATAATACTGAACCGAGACCACTTCCAAGACAATTCAAGAAAGGTTAGCCTTGCACGGGAACTGCTGGCAAGTTGCTGAGCAAGGTTGTGAGACCGGCCTAGCATGTCGGCCATAGCTTCTAGGTGTAGCTATTTAGCAATGAGGTTCTCATTAGTTTTCTCCGCAATCTTTCTTAGAGATAGGACTTCAAGTCGAAGTTGAGTTGCAGGATGCCATTCTGCTAGAACCTGGGACTGAAGAAGTCGAACTAATTCAGGCAACGAATTATGTGAGCATGTCTGACTGCTAGTCTCAAATAACTTGAACACTGCATCAAGACAAGACTTTGGGGTTGTCTCTCTATCTTCAAGATGTTTTGCCTTCTTTGTTGTAATATATGTTGGGTTTGTCTCACAGCCTTCAGCAGACTAGTGCATGCCATCAGGCATATCACCCTGAAACAAGTAGAGAGATGACATGTTTTGAATGTGTATAAACAAAGATGGTAACTGTGTTGTCAATTCCATCCAATTTCAAATTAGAGAATAAAGAGTAAGTTCAAAATATCAATAGCATAATTTGGCATTGTTCATAATGCGGGGAGCTTCACCACACTACTGGATTACCATGTCAACATAACAAGCATAGATGAAGGGCAAAGACAATCATTGTATCTATTTTGGTTAATGTGCATGGCATGTTGTTCATATCATTAGCCACATCAGTAAGATAAAACAGTAGATGACAAGGTGCGAACGTGGGCTGCTTCACCAGACACTGGATTATAGATCCACAAAAACAAGCATACATATAGGGAGTATTGATTAATGTGCATGGTATGAATAAGGAATTTGGTTTTACAAGTAAAACTTGGAACTTACGGTTCTTGCGAACATGCATTTTGATAGAAACAGCAAACTAAACAGCAGTAAACGATATGGAGTATGAGCAAATTAAACAGCAATTGAGGATAAAGGCTTTACAAGGACTGACTTACGTTAACAGTTAACACCGGCTTTATAATGCCCTTCTCCATGTCAAGGGAAGGATAACTCCAGAATTTCAGCATAGAATCTTCTTCATAAGCATTGCCTGTACTCTACATTTTGTAGAGAGTAATTATAGATATGATAATACTAGAAGGGTTAGAGGATAATGAATATAAGATGCAGATTGATGCTATATAATCAACTACCAATCCTTGGAAGTACAAGCATTACAGGACAAAATTTACTAATGAGAGAAATGGGCTACACTTCTACACTGGCATTGTCTGTGTATTCAACTTTTGGGTAGGATTAAATATAGATCTGATATTTTAGTAAATGGTGGGTGAGGGAGATAAGATGCAGAATGCTACACAATGAACCAATCCCTCTTCCCATAATACAAGAGTGTTTTGAACACTGGTGTACTATACAAAACATTCTTATATTATGGGACGGAGGGAGTAGCTCTTAATGTAAGTAAAGTGATAGACAACGTTCAGTCCTTACAAGAGGACTGTAGAGCTAAACCTCTTCAAAAGCATTGGGTTGATTCTAAATTTATGTAAGAATCCATACAGATCTTATAATTTCCACCAAATGGATGATAACGAGGCTAACATGTGCAGTGATGCTACATAATCAAATAACTATGAAAGTAAGTATGGTCATACGGGGCAAGAGGTACTCACAAGAGCAATGCTGTGTGCAGTATAGTTGTGAGATTCTATGGTCCCTTGAGAATGAATGCTCTTCTGCTAACATTTTTCGTACAAGTGAGACGTTAAGGAAAATGCAGGAATGTAGTTCAAATTGTGATGTGATATCATAGACAGTACCTTACACTGCAGACGAGACCAATGTGTAACAAGATTATTCCAGTCATTGTCAGAAAATGTAGCACCAGAGACTTCACAGAAATTTCGTTTAGAGGCTTGCAATTGAAGTGCGCTTGCCTCAGGTAGGAATGATACTTCATAAACGAGTGCTTGAAGAGCGCAACCAACCCTTGCTCGTCTTGACAATCCAGTTTGGTCCTCGCCTATTTAAAAGAATGAAATATTGTGTCTTCTGTCAGTAGAAACATATGCAGTAATTACCATGAATAACATTAGTACATTAATTATGCGTAAATTGCAGAGGAAGACTGGAAATTGTTTTGTGTCCATGGTATAATCTTTCCATGAAGGAAAGATGCGCACAAAGTTCCAGACAACAATATAAGCTTCATCTTCTAAACTAGGAAGAACTGGAATAGGGGTCCTATTTGGTGCAATTGGGGCTGTCTGTGGTTCGAAAAGGGATTTGGCAACTGGATTTGGTGTACTCTTTGCTGGAATGGGGGTTTTGTGTCGTAGAGCTGGTGCTATGTCAACTAGCATCATCATACTGTTTGCTGCAGTTGGGGTCTGCTGAGTTGGGGCATCAGAAATGACCAGTGTAGAAGGGCTACAGTCTGCTAGAGTTGGGATGTTTTGTTGGCCAGGTGATATTGCAACTACACCTAATGGGCTATTTTATTTATCTGGTGTCACTACCTTTTCCAAATACTTTGCTCATGCTCCTCTGCGATTAGCAATCGCCCTCTTACTTTTGAATGTCTGATACACAAGAACAACATTTGAATGGATAAATATGGTATGAGACAGATGGAATATGTACTGAAAATGGATAGGCAGGGCGTATTCACATACACTATGTGTAAACTAAGCTAATGGCAGTGCAACAAAGTAGAAGCAATGCAAAGCATCAGTTGCAAGATATGTGCGACCAATGTAACCTTGGAAAGTTAGAGCAAGCACCTTGATAGGTGAATACGATAGGGCATCTGCCTCTGACTCCTCCCCTAGGGAGCTACATTGACTTAGGTCTCCCTCTAGCTCAGAATCACTATTAGGATAATATTCTGAGCATGAATCTGTAGGTGGAGAGCGTTTGCATTGCATTGCATCCAAACTTGATTTCAGTCCCTTAATGCCAAGTTTGACAGCCATGTCATTGTTCTGCTTTATTCTTTTCATGCGCGCAAGCTCATAATCATTATGATGTTTTTCAGAATCTGAGATTCATGAAGACATAAAAAGTAGTCAGATTATCTATGGAATGCATTGCGGATTCAACTCGAAGAGTGTCTCCCTATAAACCCCTGCATATGCAATGTTCACCCCCAACCATGTTGACCAGACCACACACATAAATACAAACCTCTTATGTCTCTATAACAGGTAGACACACATTTCAAAACTGAAGTAGGAACATTAGAATCATATCAAATTCGTATTTGAACAAATAAACTAAGGAATTGTGAGTGGCATAATGTTTAGCTTCAAGGGTGGAGTGCTGGTAGTGCAACACAAAGCAAGCAGGCAGATTGTATTCCATGTAAAAGATCGTAGTCTATGTAAAAGCTGGAAATGACACTTTCTTTCTATACAATTCAGTGTTCGTTGCCCACACATGATGGAATAGATAGAGAAGTAATATTCACTCATGTCTATGGTTCCGTATTTTGACACAGGGTGGTCCACCCTAAAAGAATATTGACAACAAATATGACAAGGCAAGCATAGATGTAGTGAATCAATCATTTACTTGTGAGCTTACTAAGACAAGTATGCATAATTGTAATTGCAGTAAGAGACCGTCCAAAATCTGAATCAAGAAGTTTGTCTAGCACTTATTGTTTGCAACTAATCGACATGAATAATTGGATATCATATCGAATGAGTAAGAAAGACAAGTAAAATTGTCAACAAACCTGGCCTGCAGTAGTAATCTAGGTCAATGCCACTATGACCAACAATCCAAAATGACCAGTGTCTGTTCCTAGGGCCGGAATTTTGAAACCCTGTGAACTTTACAAGTACTAAAGATTACTGAAATATATCTAAACCATTAAGTGTAGGTAGCACTCAGCACACAAGAAACCCTAATGACAGTCCTGCCTAATGAGTAATGAATCAATTAGAAAATGGCGATGAAGAGTGGATGCTAAGTGTTGAGGACGTATCTCAGGATAAATCGGGTTGGCTTAGTGGGTGTTGCACACCTGAGCCTTGAATGGACTGGGAAGGTAGGCACGGCGGCACGCCTGGGCAGCGGTGACACTGTTGGGCGAGCGGCTCCTGACCTCCTGTTAGTCCAGCGTCTCCTCCTAGAGTCATGCCGTCCGGGGACGGCAAGTCGCCGGCGAGGCAGGCGGCTGGGGGCGAGTAGAGATCGAAAGCGCACAGCAGAACACAGGGGAATCGGGGCCTAGGCCGACCCAAAATCCCAGGGTGGGCCACGGCCCATCGTGGGCACCCTATAGAGGTAAACACCCGAGCGACGAACATGCATTTTCGAAACTAAATTAGGAACATTTAGCTGACCAATTAAACAACTCTATTTTAATAATATCATATTCGTATTTGAACAACTAAGCTTGTTTAGCTTGATGGGTGGAGCAGTGCTATTATGACATGAAGCACGTATGCTAATCGTATAGTGATCATAAAAGGGGGAAACCCTAAGCATTTTTTGAGCAAAAGAGGGTTTCCCCTCCGATTTCTATTAAAGAAACCACCACGGAACCAACATGATCAATTATACCCTAAGCATGATCAATTAAACCCTATTATGACTGTGCCATGGCAGATTTAAAGCTGCAATCCAGAGAAATGCTATTTAGCATCCATTGTTTGCTTCGAACTAAATTCTAAGAGCTGAAAAGAAAGTACAATAACCAAGTTACGATCTATTTTCTGGTTGAGATAAAAAAGTTGAGGAGATATGAAGTACCACCTCTCTTGCGGTGCCATGTAAGCATCGGGGGTGCGATGGCTGTCGGTGGTGTTGAAGCAGATCTGCGATGGTAGATGGGTGCATCGAGGGATAAGTCCCATTGCGGTGGAAGAGAAGGTCGTGTGAGCGGCCCTGGCAAAGAGGACGACGACGCCGATGAAGTGAGAGGATGCAATGCAAGTCTCTTGGTCCGTCGCCGTGGATGAGAAACGTTCATCTGTAGAAGTGGATGACGCGGTCTTGGTAGGCGCTCCGGCATGGTGGAGGACGGTGGTGATGGATGGGGTGGAGGATGGCGGCGATGGATGGGGTGGCAGACGGAGGATGCTGGTGTGGGGATGGTGTTCTAGCACGGATGGTGTATGAATGGGAAAATTGAGGGAGAGGTACGGGGAACCATGTTTTTGGGACACGCCTGTCTGAAATATGGGAACGTTACGAACTTATCCCCCATTTAAAATTTGGACGTCTCATTGGTTGGGGATAGGACGGTAATCTCGCATCTCGCCAATATTTTCCCAAAGCGATTTTGGGCGAGAAGAGGGTGTTTTGGCGCCCATGGTTGGCGCCCACGATGTATGAACGGGGCTGACAGGTAGGACGGTTGTGTCACGTCTGAGTGAAGTTACAAACCTGCCCCTATTGAAAATATGTGCCTACATCGATTTTGGCCGAGTTGAGTTTGTTTTGCCGCCCACCATGTATGAATGGGGAAATGGAGGGAGAAATAGTGGTATTTCGAACGAGCTTGAATCAAATATGTTTTGCCGCCCATGTTTGGCGTCCACCGTGTCGAAATGGGCTTAGAGGCGGTCATGTCACGTCTAATTGAAGTTACTAACCTACCTGTCAGTGTCAAAACCGGCGGATCTCGGGTAGGGGGCCCCGAACTGTGCGTCTAAGGCGGATGGTAACAGGAGGCAGGGGACACGATGTTTTACGCAGGTTCGGGCCCTCTTGATGGAGGTAAAACCCTACGTCCTGCTTGATTTATTCTTGATGATATGAGTATTACAAGAGTTGATCTGCCACGAGATCGGAGAGGCTAAACCCTAGAAGCTAGCCTATGGTATGATTGTATGTTGTCCTACGGACTAAAACCCTCCGGTTTATTTAGACACCGGAGGGGGCTAGGGTTACACAAGGTCGGTTACAAAGGAGGAGATATCCATATCCGTATTGCCTAGCTTGCCTTCCACGCCAAGTAGAGTCCCATCCAGACACGAGATGAAGTCTTCAATCTTGTATCTTCATAGTCCAACAGTCCGGCCAAAGGATATAGTCCGGCTGTCCAGAGACCCCCTAATCCGGGACTCCCTCACTACCCCAATTGAGAGCAGTGGAAATCGGGCCAATGGATTGTCCGTGTAAGGGGTAGACAGTAATTTCCATCTCCCAAACATTTGGCTTTGGGCAGCCAACATGGGAGTGGACATGTTGCCGCTTCTTTCGAATTTTGGGACAATAAGCATCCACGTTTACCCTGGCAACTAAATTCGAATCCGTTTTGTATTCCTATATGAATCTTTATAAATCATTCTATGTATTTTTATATATCTTCAAAAGCACGACAAAGATGTATTCCACTGTCATATCTGAATATGATTTACAAATGCCAATACTCAAATGGAGAAGCTAGAATCCAGTTTAAGGTGAATTCCAATATTTGGAACACTTTATGTCCAACTCAAATGTCACATGCAGCATAATGTGTACTCCCATTTAGATATGTACACAAGCAATGTATCAAGATTTAAATACCGATTCAGTCAACCAAGAATGTACATAACTAACAGACATATAAACACTTATAGAGTATATGGATCAATAATATCAACTAACATACATAAGCCAGGCCGCTATACTTTTTTTTTGCTAGAAGAGCATCCTTTTTTTAGCGAAGCTAGTACAACATCTTGGCCCTTTTCGATGCGTGCCACTTATGGTTCATCTATACTACTATTATTGCTGAATGCACATTCAGCCCGATTGGCATATTTGTAGGTCTAGCACAACAATCAAAATAAAATGTCTCCGAGTCTTATCAATTAATACAGACATGTGCTCAAATAAAATTACAAACCAAAAACCAAAAAACAATTATTACATGATCTCTAAAACAAGTGGTTTGATCGATTACATGAACAAACAACACAAAGGTTATTCAATGATGGAAAGAACATTTCACCTATGATTTACCAAGTGGGAATTTAATTTCCTTTTTCCCTTCAGGAGCTTAACAATGCGGTCAGTCTCAGCTTGCTTCGTTTTGAAATCCACCAAATATTTAATGGTTTTCTTGAGTACTACTTGTGATTGTGCTGTTTGCTTCGTCAACATGTCAACTTCATCTCTAAGTGCAGAAGCAGAATCTCTTTCTACCACTAGTTTAGCCTCTAGAGCATCAGGAGTTGGCAATTCATGATGCACGATTGGGCCGGTGCCACTGCTGTGGGATGATACAACGTCCATGGGGACCTCGCTCTTTGATCTTGGGCTAACCTGTTTTGCCATTAAAGTTTTGATTAGATTCCGAAAAGTTGAAGTTAGCAAAACATCTCAACTATGAGTTATAATAGCAAACAGTTAAACAAACAAAGAATTAAATAGTTTCATTTGGATGCTGAAAAGTAGTTATTAACATCATTGTAACCGGCTGTTGCAGCAACAAAGCAGTTAAACAAACAAGTTTTGCAAAAGGAGCCAATTGTGGCATTGGAGTTTCTCTTGGATCCTGAAAAGTTGAGTAGCCAGTAACGTGATTAGAGCAACCGCTTGCAGCAGCAAAGTAGTTAAACAAACAAGTTTTGCAAAAGGAACCTGTTGTGGCATTGGAGTTTCTCTTGGATCCTGAAAAGTTGAGTAGTCAGTAACTTGATTAGAGCAACAAGTTATAGCAGCAAACCTGTTACACAATATTTTTTTGAAAATGTACCTGCTGTGCAATTGGACTTCCAATTGGATCCTGAAAACTTGAAGTTGGTAAGATGATTACAACAACAAGTTATAGCAGCAAACCAGGTAAACAAGGAAGTTTCTGAAAACATACCTGTTGTGCCAACGGAGTTTTAGTTGGATCCTGCAAACTTGAATGCTAGCCATCGATAAATAAAGTTTTGCAAGAGCCATAAGAAACTAACATCGAACTAGTAAAACTAACCAGTTTTGGCAACATATTTAATTACACATGAACTAGTAAAACTAACAAGTTCTTGGCAACGTATTAAACTAACAAGTCGGTACCGTTTACGAGCAACACAGACATCTGTAAATTTCTTTGATGTAAGCAAAATGATTACAACACATATATAAGCTAAAAAGACGGTGTCCCTCATGTAAACCTGACAATTGTCTATCTATGAACATGCAAACATTACTAGTGCTACAAGTGATAACAGCAAACCATTTAAACAAACAGGGTATCAGAACATAACTTACACGTGAATTCTGCTGCACCCTAGAAGTACATATGACCAGCTATGTACGTGCTTAACTAGCTATTTAAGTTCAGACAAACAGGTAATTCTTAACAGTAAGTATCAAACACATAGATAGGCGCAATCTATAATAGGATTAACAGACTATGGCATTATGTAATCAGTAGCAAACTAAATTAAGCCAAGCAACATAATTGAACAATTTTGCAATAAGTGGCTAACTAAAATTCCGAGAAGCAGGTAACTAAACTTACGCTAGTTCTTTGTACAGGAACACTGCAACTTATTTTTCGCTTACAAGGTTCTATGAAGGAGTCCATGTCATCAATTGCTTGGATACGCAGTCCCAGTACTTCTTTTTCCCACACTGCATTGGTAAGTCGAATGGTTAATCTGGTAAGATGGTGCGTCCTTGATATGTTATATGAGGGCGTGTAGTCAGACTAGTTGTAGCCACACACATCACACTGGCTTTTGCTGTATATTTCATGCGAGTAAATTTGGCATATCGAGATCTAAGCAATCTATAATAGGATGAAAAGACTGGCATCCTTCACATTATTGGCGAACTCAGTTCATAGAAACAAGCAATTCAACCATTCTGTGTGTAAATCAAAAGCGCCACAGGAATATTTTTCACTACCCCAATCATACACACAAAAGGGGTGACGCCACCGTTAGGGGCTGGTATGGGCGGCCGCCTCGGGTGGCTGAAAAGTGTGCACCTAGTTTGAGTCGTCCAGGTTGGCCCAGGCTAGTTTTGTTCGTCCCAACGCACGAGCATGCAATGTAAAAAATGAAGAAAAATGTTTCAATTTGGATGGGCCGATAACGTAAGTGCAAGGCAGGCCCTATATCAGGCTCGCAGACCAAATGAGCGCCTCCCATATCAATCGCCAGCAAGAAAAATCTCAATTCGTTCGCTCCAGCCTCCAATCTGGTTCGCTTCTAACCTAGCCACCGCTGGACAGTCCGACACAACATTTCCTCGCGCCCTCGTTGGAGGGCGATCGCTGGGCTTCAAGCGAATGGAAGGACAAGAAGATGAAGATTCAACCTTGGGTGTAGCCTACGTGGGAGGCAGTAGCGGCAGCACGGGCATGGCATCGAGCTTGCACAAATAGACAGTCGCAGCTTGCAAGAGCAGCATGCATAACGAGTAGGTACATCACATCCCTGATTATATCTAATTCAACTGTTCAATTTCTGGCCAATAGTTAAACCTGACGGTGTTGTAAAACTGCTTGTATGTAGGGAATCTATGAGAAAATGAAACCAATTTCTGCTTATTTTATAACTCCCCCAATCAATACTGGACTGACTGAATCAGATGTATCTAATCAAGTTTCTAGTGCAAACATACAAGCTCATGTTGTTCTTGAGCCTGAAGTGTCTAATGAACAGACTACTAATGAAGGATTTGATGCAAACATTTTACATGCTCCTGGTGATGAACAAATAGTGTCTAATGAGGGATCTAATGCAAGCATTTTGCAAGCTCCCATTGAAGGATTTAGTGTCTAATGATGATCTGCTATGTTGAGAGAGACATAGAGATTTGCAGGCATTGATGAAAAGCAAATTATAGTACATTGTCATGGCTTGAGGAAACGTCGAGGCCATCTACCAGAAAGTCCCCGTATCTTGACAACGTAGCATAAATACTTTTCTAATCTGTTGCTTGAAACTATTGGCATACTTGTGTAGGATAGATATATTGATATGCAGTTTGCGCACTGGTTATAGGTGCAATTACACTTCGATATTTTCAGTTAGAGAACGAATAATTCAAGCAGGTACAGACCATGTTAGTAGTCCTTGTACACCATGTAGCATTCTGTGTTTTTTGTTGCTTGCATCATTTAGTGTTTTATAATCTGAACTACTTTGGATCACTAGCTAGTTTCAAAGTGCATGTAGCTTCACATTTCTCAAGTTATGTTGATTTCTGGAGTGCAAGTGCCTTCATATTTTTAAGTTAAATGTTCGCCCTAGTAACTTGAATTCATGGATCTGCCACTGCACACAAATCATAGATGCAAGCCAATACAAACTAAATGAAATGCAGGGACTTATGCTAGCTTTTTGTACACGCTCACTGCAGCTCTACTTGCGCTTGGGATGTTCCATGTACAAGTCCATGTTACCACTTGCTTGCATGTGCAGGCCTTGTGCTCCTTGCATCCCCCTCTGCATTTTTGGAACGGCGAATGGTTGATCAAATAAGAGGAATCGACCTTGCTGTTGTACCGGAGGACAAGTACTTACAAGGTTGTATGGGTGTACAGGATGTGTACCAGATCCCGTAGCGCCGTCATGCTTCGCTAAAAATGGTTTTGCTTGTTTCAGATGATATCTCCAGAAGAAATAATAGTTAAAGTCAGAGTTGCATAGGCGTGTAAGCTAATAGAGCAGTGAAAGGATATCCAAACATCATCAAAACAGTGCACAAGGGAGTGATGTGTGGATACCTAGTTCGGGCCGGCGTTTGGGCATGCTCATCTAGCTAGAGTGCGGGTCATTTCAGAGCCGTTGAGGGTGATGCGCTGGCATTGGCTGGCCACACACGGATGCAGATCTTGAGTGGCACCGGAGCACTACGATGTGGTGGACAAGACCGTTGGTGAAGCCCCATGGCCTCGGGGGGCGGAGGTGCGACGGTGTGATCGGTGAAGTAGCCCCAGTGAGGTGGGAGACGGCATCGGTGAAGCTCAGCTGATGCGGTGGAAGTCGGTGTCTGTGAGGCACATCAGTTGCGGCGGCTGACATTGTCGGTGGACCACCCAGTGCGATGGACGAGGGCATAGATGAGGTAGCTCCGGTGCGGTGGTGAAGCACGACCGTCGTCGTCGACCGGCACAGAGGTGGGGAAAGAGATGAGACGAGGGGTGATTCAAACTTTGCTTGGCACTACAAAAAAATACACTTCCGTGATCATACGTGTTTGTCACAGTAGGACACATTTTCTGTCATGCATGTACATCCATGACAATTTTATGACAGAATCAATATAGTCATACCTGTGCTGTCGTAGAAGTGTTCCATGACATTACCAAAATTATCATCACGGAAGTGTCCACTTCCATGACGATAAATCGCGTGTCACAGAAGTGCTTTCGGCAAGGGTGATTGACACGTGGCATCCACCGTAACGGAACGCCGTTAAGCTATCGGGTCCGGTTTTGGATCCGATAACCCGTTAACAGCCCCAACCAATGGGGATTTTCCACGTGTAAAATCATCATTGGCTGGAGGGAACACGTGTTGGCTCGCCGTTGGGACAGATGTCATCCACTCAATTGACCCAAAGCGCCTATGATACGTCAAAACGTGGCGCGGCCCAATAGAAGCCCATTCCTATGAAAAGGCCGATCTGTTTGACTTGGTCAAAAGGTGGCGGGCCGGCCCATGACAAGCCTGTTAATGGCCTGTTCACATATAGCCCATTTATAGCCCGCTAACCCAGGGCCTGTTTACGGCCTATCTGAATTAGGCCCAGTAGCGTCATCTGGGCCGTCCAATATAATTCCAGCCCGTTTTAACTTCCGGCCCATGTATGGCCCATGACGTCTTTCGGCCCATATGAGGCCCTTAGTAACCCTCGGCCCATTAACGACCCGTGGTAAAACTGGCCCGTAATGAACAGTGTATCACTTTATACCCATTAACGGCCCATTATTCCGTTGGGCCGTTTCCAGCCCATGTTATCTTTCGGCCTTCTCGGGGCCCATTTATTCTTGGGCTCATTTCCAGCATTCGTTTACTTTCATCCTGTTACTGTCATTTTCTGCTTGTGGGCCAAATTCAGCCCGTGGTTACAGTCGGCCCGTTTGTGGCCCGTTAATACGTTGGGTCGTTTTCATAGCATCATCAAATGCTGTCGATTAACGACAGCCCGTTATGGTCGGCCCATGAACGGGCGATTTCAACTCTAGCCCATTTACGGCCATAATGTGGTCTGTTATTGGCCCATGTTTGGCCAACCGATCATACGGCCCGTAAAAGGCCCATTGATGATATGGCTCGTAGAAGGCCCATTGTGTCAACAGCCCGTATAAGGCCCATGGTTTCTACGCCCTGTAGAAGGCTCACTGTTTCTACGGCCCTTAGAAGGCCCATTGTTTCTATGGCCCGTATGAGGCACATGTTAAGTACAATAAATGTGTAGCCCATGGTTAATGTGGCCTAGTTTTAAAAAATAGGTTATTGCGGCCACTAGCAAACCGTGGAAAAAGAACGGCACTGACTACAAGAAAATAAATAAACAACACAATAAGGAAATAAACAGGCAAGCAACTTACGCTAGGCTATCACGGCTATTACACATATTACATCCACTGGGCATCAAAGTTCGCCACCAGTGCAAATATAGGGAACAAAGCAGCATATAAACGCCGCAGCGAAACAAGTCCAAAACTGAAACCACTCCAGAAGAGCTCAAGAAACAATATCCTGGGTACCCATAATACTAGCAAGATGCTTAGCAAGCTTATTAACTTTCTCTTGTTTGGCACCTAAATTCTCCAGCACTTGCTGTTGCACCAGAAAGTATGCATCTGAATTCTACAGGGACTTCCTCAGTGCTTCGGCTTCCTGTCGCATAACATCTGATCGATGTTTTCCAACTTGAAGTTGAGACTCAAGAAGCCGAACTGATTCAGGCAGCGAGTTCGAAGAGCTGGTGCCAGCAGTAGTAGCCAGTAACTCGAAAACTACATCAAGACAGGACTTTGGGGTTGTCTCAGCGTCTTCAGTATAGTTTTTATCTGCTTTCTTGGAGACCAATAGGGATGTCTCACTATCTTGAACCTTATCTGCATTACTTCCTGTACCATTGCATAACGGGGTACTCTTCTCCAATATTTTATCCGCATTCTAAAAGAGAAACAAACACATCACATCACATGTTTACAATGTAGTATATGAAACTCATTTTGGTAAACCAGTTCAGTAGTAAGGTGGACAGGATAACAACATGAAACAAACATATATCTATGTAGTATGGTCACTGAATGGTCTATATCATTCTAGTTTATGTTGCCAAATCAAGATAGATACAATTCAAATCATATCTATTTAAGACAAAGCAGCTTAGGTAGAATATAAGTGTGGGAAACTACACAGCAATAACAACACTTGTAAGGTGCATGGCATGAGAATATAATTGTTTATTCAATTGAAACTGAAATCAACATAGAGCAAGTTACAACAACAAACACATTAAAGAAACAGGTTTAAAACATACCTGTTGCGCCATTGGAGTTTCAATTGCATCCTTCAAATTTGAAATTAGTTGGTATGAGTAAATACAATGATGCAAGAGCAAAGTAGTATGAACCATAGCTACGGAACCTGACCCGAGAACAATTCTTCTTCTGCTTTAAGCGTTGACTTGGGGTTCGGAGTGGTGGTCCTCGTGCTTTGGGCACTGCAGTTGCCTTACTAACTGCTCGTGTTTGTGTGCTCTGTGGTGGAGACGGTGTTGTGTCAATGGGAACTGGGTTACTATCTGCTGGGGTTGGGGTTAGAAGGGGTGTAGCTAGTTCTCTGTCCAACTGGGTAGGGGCACAATCTGCATGAGTCTGGGTTATGTGTGGTGGGGTTGGTTCTTGGGCAAGTACAACCGTGGTTCTATCTCCATCGACAGGTAGCATGATCTTTTCTGAAGACCGTGTTTTTACTCCCACAGATACTGCCATCACCCCCTCCAATTGAAATGGCTGATAAACAAGAAAAGTAATTGAATGTATATACATTGTAAGATAGACAGGTGCAATGGATAGTAGAGAAGGAAACAGGGCATGAAATAATTCACATTTATGTTGTCTAACCAAATAGAATAGCAAGAAATAATTTCACATATATGATGGCTAATTAAACAGGATACATGACACAATTTCACATGTATGATGGCTAACTAAACAAGATAGAATGACATACTTCAAAATATGATGACTATGTAAACAGGATGAAATGATATAACTATATGATGTGTCTATTAAAGTGGTTGGCATGCCATAAATCACAAACATGCCGTCGATGGAAACATGATGGCATGATATAATTCACGGATATAATTACATAATTCAAAATATGATGACTATGTGAAGTGTGAACAGGATGAGATGATATAACTATATTATGTCTTTAGAAAATGGGTTGGCATGCCATAATTCAGATACATGCTGTCTATGTAAACATCATGGCATGATATAATTCAAATATATGATTTGTATACTAAGGAAGTGAGCAGAGGGCAATCACATATATGATGTGTCAACTAAGGAGATGGCATTCAGTATCGTGTATATGATGTAAAAAACTAAGCATTGCAATACAACATATGCATGATATGAGTAATATAACCCTGCCAAGTTTGAGCATACACCTCAGGGGGATAATAGGACTGGTCATCTGCCTCTGAATCCTGCTCTAAAGAGCTATCTATAACTAGCAAGATATCTGCTTCACCGGGTAGCATTGTCTGCTCTGAAGACCTTGTTTTCACGCCAGATTTCTCCATCACCAATTCAAATGGCTGATGCACAGGAAGAGGAGTTGAATATACAAACATTGTTGACAAAAGCAATGAGAAATACAAAAAAAGGACATCATGATATACTTCACATATATGACACTTGGCTAAACAGCATGGCATTGCATAATTCACATATATAATGCCTGGCAACAAGATAGCATTGCATAATTCACATATATATAATGTCTTGCAACAAGATGGCATTGCATAATTCACATATATGGTAATTAGACACTAAACAGGTGGCATTCACACAAAGCATGTCTAAACTAAGCAAATGACACAGCAATGCAAGATACCATCCACACGATATGAGCAACATAACCCTGCCAAGTTAGAGCATGCACCTCGGGGGGGGGATAGGACTAGTCATCTGTCTCTGAATCCTCCTCTGAGGAGCTATCTGTAACCAGCAAGACATGCGCTTTGTCAGATAGCATTGTCTTCTCTGAAGACCTTGTTTCCACTCCAGATTTTTCCATGACCGTGCCGAATGGATGATGCACAGGAAGAGTAATTGAATGTACTAAAATTGTTGACAAATTTAACACATAATAAAAAAAATAATGTCATGATATAATTCACATATAAGATGACTAGCTAACCAGAGTGGCATTGCAAAATTCACATATATGATGCCTGGCTAAACAAGATGGCATTGCATGATTCACATATACGATAAAGAAACTAAACAGATGGCATTGACACAAAGCATGTCTAAACTAAGAAGATGACATCTTTGATGTATACAGTAAGTAATGCAAGGCACTATATGCATGATTTTACCAACATCAGCATGCCAAGTTAGAGCGAAGACCTCTTGGGGTAAATAGGAGTGGTCTTCTGCTTCTGAATCCCCCTCAGAACAGTTATCTTCCTCTTGATTACGATCCGAAATGGGTGGAGGGGGGCTGCCTTTGTGCCCACCATGGAGCGACGTCTGCATGAAATTTTATTGCCATGCAAGGCTCGTCTCTTTTGCTCTACATCTTCAGTTCCATTGTGTACAATAACTGACATGCATAGGAATAAAACATAGTGAGATTATGTAAGGAGTGCATGCACAAATCCAGAGTGATGGTGGCAAACTGTGGTTAGACCCAAAACAAATGATAGCAGGCAGATGATAGCTTTAGTTAAAAAATACAGATTATGGCTCCTTTAATGTTTGTTTGCACCCAACATGAAACTCATAGTAGACACCGAGATTAACTAGATAGTAGACAGATAGTACTGATTGCTGCCCCAATATGTACCCCACAACCATTTAAAAACTCAAGTTTCAGCATAAGTTTGGACCTGAGTTGGAGTCTAATAGGTGAACACGACGATTAAGTAGCATGTCATCATATTAAGCAATGCATAACATAAGCAGACACGGAAGAGTGCGACCTCTCTTGCGGACCCGTGTAGTCCTCAAGGTCATCTGCTCAGTTGATGATGGTAATGTAGTTGTCGTGGCTGCCGGCGGCGGGGAAGAATATCTGAGGCGGCGAAAGACAGTCTGGAGAGCGGATCCCTGCTGTGGTGAACCCTTCCGTCATTGGAGCAGCTGAGCTGGGGCGGAACATAGCACCGCAGGAGCAAGACAAACCACACAAGGTTTTCTTTGACACATATATGTAACAGAAGTAATTGTGCAAGGGCTTGTTTGAATTTAAGGATTCTAACGATGCAGAGATAGGAAATAGACAGGAATAGGATAGGAATGCACGTGCAAAACAGAGAATTTAAAAACACAAGATTTCTGCCAATCTGGGTGTTTGGTTCACAAGAATTGGAAGATCACAGGATGCAAAGAAGCATGGTGAGATTAAGTCAAACCACAAGAAGTGTACAACCTCTTTGGCAAAGCCATGTCGATCTCAGCATGATTGGGTTGGCCGGTGAGGATGCTCCGGCTGACTTGGCTATCGGAGGAGGGGAGGAAGATCTTAGGCGTCTGGAGATGGAGCCCGAGGTACTGCTCCGCTGTGATGGAGGGTTTCGTCGTTGGAGCAGCTCCGATGAGTTGTACGACGCACAGGCTGAAGCAGGACAAGAGAGACAACGTTAACCTGAGTGGAATTCGAATAGCATCTCCAATAGATGACGTAAAATACATAACCACAAAGTGCTAGATGTATACATCAGCCACTCATCTCTGAACTTTACTGTCAAAACTGAATTTAACTATCGAAACTGAACTTAACTGTTGAAACTGAATTTTGCTGTCGAAACTGAACGCACTAGAGGTGAGGCTACACGTCAGTCGACTGACTTTTTCATCTCTGGTCAGTCGATTTTCCAGCCGTTGGATACGAAATCAAGGGCCTGTAGTTCATCTTCAACCTCCACCCCCTCAGCCGCCAGCCAGCACCGGTGAAACAGCCGCCCCCCGCCGCCCATGGCTGGCGGTGCGTCGCCCCGCCCACCCCGAAAACACTCCCCACCGTTGGTCCGCCGCCGCCCCGGCCATCCCTGTAGGCCCCCCCGTGCCGAGCTTTTTCTCCGGCGATCCCCACGCCACTGCCCCACCACCGCCGGCGACCACCGCCCCCACCCTGAACCCTAAGATAGATAGTGGGGTACCTCTCCGGCGAGCCCCCCTCCCCGCTACGGCTGGTTCTTCCTTAACTCCGGCGAGCCCCCCACCCCCTGAAAATCCACTGACCCAAAAGTCGATTCAGTCGAGTGAAGTATAGCTAAATCGGAGCAGCATCGCAAGCAAGAGCAAGAGCGAGAGCGGCAACGCAAGCAAGAGCAGACCAAGCAGGGGACCGAGAGCAAGAGCAGAGCAGCAACGCGAGCGAGAGCTAAAGTAGCAGCATCTCCTATTGATGTGGATGCCACCGCCGAGGGAGCGACGCCATGGAGGAAGTGGCCGGCGACGCTGTCGTGGATGGAGCCGTGCCGTGTCGACTCGGGACCGAGCGCTGGCAACACCGTGAGATCGTATCAAGAAGAAAATGCGGTGATTAGTGTACATCCTCTTTGGTGGCGCCGATTAGGCCGCAGCTTCATCCGATGAAATGGTGATGATGATGCTCTTTCGGTGGTGCAGGTGAAGACGGTGTTGTGGGAATGGAGGTGGCACGAAAGACGAGGGGAACGTTGGGGTAGCTCCTTGGAGGCGGAGGACGGGGTGGCTGAACCGGCAGGACAACCAGATCGACAACGGATCCTCATCCGATACGGTGGATGAGGGATGTCGAGGTGTTGTTGTGGACGACATCGTCGGGGAAGAGGCTCCAGCTGGGTGGCGGACGGAGGAGGGTGTGGGGCTTCGCGGGTTTTGCCGGCCTCGGTGTACGAATGGGTGGGCGGATGGGATGGGAGTCGGGGAACCATGGCTTAGGGATGCGCTTGTCCGAAATGTGGGTAAGTTACGAAAGTACCCCCCCCCCCGATTTGAGGCGGTTCTTTCGGTTCAGGGGTATCACGGGCATTTCACATGTCGGGATTTCACAGGAGGTGGGAGTTTTCGCGCGCGTTGTAGTTTTGGAATGGCAAGGCGCGGGTTGAGATGGAGGGAGTTGTTGGAGCACAACGAGACAAAGATTTATCTTAAATATTTCGGGGTAACAAGGCGCGGGTTGAAGAGGCGGGAGTTTTGCAGCACGATAGACAGAGACGCTAGCTTGAAATTTCGGCATAACAAGGCGCGGCTTGCAATTTCGGGAGAACAAGCTTAACGTGTACCCAAAAGAAAAAAAGACAATTTAGACTAGTATGATATACTACGTACAATATGTTTACATGCACAACACACACACATACACCATTTAGACTAGTAAGGTACACGTGCATTGCGCGCATGAGATTCGGCAACCAAATTATGAATAAATACCACATTATAGCATGTAAGCTTTGAGTCATATATGCATGATGTAGATGTTCATTTAATTCTTATAGTTCATTTCATTAAAAATCATCTAGTTTTTATTAAAAAAAGCTAATCTATTTTAAGATTCATGGAATTGTGCGTTGTAAGGCATAAAGTAAAAAACATGTAGAAAAACATTTGGGTAATTCTGATACGGAAGATTCTAGAACAAAGAAGAAGTGCTTGTGTTTTGAGGTTTGTGCATTATGCTTAAGTTCAACCATAGAGTCTTCTAGATTGTACATGTGTCAAAATCTGATGGAATCTAGATGATATCCAAGGGCCAGTAGTGCTCAAATTTGCCAGCTCTGCACCATCGGATTGGCTTCATCCAACGACCATCTTTCAAAGTTATAGTTATCCGCACACTATATAGAAAATATAAAATATAATATATATAGGGGTATATATATAGATATGTGATGCGAAAGCCACCCATCATCTCCAATTAGAATGGTGTGTCCATGCACGGATGCAATGTGGCCAATAGAAGTCTGCCATCGGTATCTCAAATTCAAACCAGTCTGACCTTGTTCAATGTGTATACATTACAACATGCTCGTTTCCAAACCACACCGCGCAGATCTCCGTTATATTCATGCATGCATGGGTTTCAAATATCATGATCTCTTATTCAAATATTTGAATTCAACTTTACATTGATTATGACCTCACCTAGTCTTTTACACCCACACATTGGTCTTCTCTTTATAATTGTACCACTAACTTTCTCTCGTGCATCCATGCACACACACTACCAGTTGACATTATCCATCGCACACATGCAATCTTTTTCTTTAGGTCGGTCTCCCTTGAAGGCACACACACACATCCCCCTGTCCATCATATCGGGCATTCTTTATCTCTCACGTGCATGCACAACAATCGATGTTCCTCTATGTGTGTGTGTATAGCTAGGTCTTTCATAGTTTTCCACATAAACCGATCAATCTATATATCTAGTGAGGTCTCACCCTCTTTCCCACGTCCACATCGATCAATCTATACCTCTATATATAGGATTACATATATAGCTAATACACCCACATTAATTATATATCCAACGCCCCCTCTCATCATCCATGCCTTCCACTTCATCTCTCATACGCGCGCACAATGGCGAAGACAGGGGGCAGCAAGGGCCCTGCCCCCCTAACATCACTATATATCGAGGCTAATATGAATGTGATCATTAGACAATTGCTGGTAAAAATGGTTTAAGTTGATGAATTGGCCCTCCTCGTAAAGGATTAGCAATGCTTGACCCCCTAGCTCATGGGACATTTTTCATGGCTCCGCCACTGCATGCAACAGCGCACGTTCTCGCCCCCTCTCTCTAAATATCAATCTTGCAGTTGTGCACTCCTTCATAGTCTCCCTCCACTCGCCCCCTCGCACCATCTTCTATCCCCCACCGGATTTTGCCATATGTACAATCTAGTAGACTCCATGGTTGAACTTAAGCATAATGCACAAATCTCAAAACAACAGTGGTTCTCCTTTGTTCTAGAATCTTCCGTATCATAACTGCTCAAACTTTTTTCTAGTTGAATTGCCATTATTTGTTTTTACTTTATGCTTTACAACGCACAATTCCATGAATCATAAAATAGATTAAGGGCTTCTTTGATTCAAAGGATTCTCAAAGGAATTTTGGAGGATTCTAATCCTTAGGAATTTTTCCTATCTTGGTTGTTTGATTCGTAGGATTGTAAAGCATAGGAATTTTTCCATATGATTCATTTGCACTAGATTTCATGGGAAACATCCCATCCACTCAAACCTCTTTGAAAGAATTATGCGTTTTTTCTATGCACAATCAAACACTCATACCATCCTGTAGGATTCAAGACGACATTCCACTCTAATCCCATCTTCTTCCTATTCCCGCGTTTTGGAAATCCTACGAATCAAAGAGGACCTAGGTTTTTTTTATAAAAACTAATTGATTTTGAATTAGATGAACTATAAGAATTAAACGAAGGTCTACATCAGGCATATATGACTCAGAGCTTACATGCTATAGCGTGTTATTTATTCATAATTTGGTTGCAAAATCTGACGCTAGCAATGCACGTGTACCTTACTAGTACTTCGAGTATGTGTAAAACACAATGGCACGCTACACAGTGTCTCTCTTACAGTTCATGAAGCCACATGGCACATGTGGAGGCGTTGTCGCGACATCCTTGTGTGGATTGATCACAGTGACATGCTGCTGGTTCCAGAAGAATGTACTCGTCCTCCCTGAGCCGCACTGGCGGTACATGCATGAAGCGAAGATGTGCACGCACGCCACGCACGCACTCATTCCCTCGCACGCACACGCGGGTACACGGGCAGACATAATTTTTTACCAAGTTCCACCCCATGTGATAATTTGACGCGTGTAAAGTCCTTCACTTCATTGATGGTCAATTAATACAGCGCATGCAAATTGAGTGGACGTGAGGGCGGAAGAAAGACATGCGCGTAGTACTGCACGCATGCGAGTAGTTAAATCATGGGTTGCTAGTAGTACATCCATTGGTCTCCTTCGTATTTTGTGCCAATTTTTGACAGTAACATAATATTTACGCATCTAAGCAGTGTAGTCTACTTGAAATTTATGTTCCACTAAACTCATCAGGAGCCGTTTCGGGCCTCGAAACCAAAAACCATCAATTAATCTTTACCTTGTTCCCATCACATTTGAAAGTACTAGTGCTACAATTAAGTGCAAGCCTGCTCACACCTACCAGTATGTAGCAAACCTGAATGTGTTCCCACTATGCAAGTTTTAGTACTAGTGCTAGTACTTAGGTTATAAAAAGGGGAACTACCTAGCCGAAAATTACTCTACCTTCCTCCTCATAAGTCCTCCTTCTTCGTCCGTCCTTGCCATGGCCGATGTGCAGAGCTCTAGGTTGAGAACTACTCGTAACAAGGGAGCGGCAACCAAGGCTGTGGAAAAAAAAGAGAGGGCTCGCCGCCACGCAGAGACCTCGAAAGATCTCTCACGGGCAGGCGGTGGCTCCTAGGAGTGCCCTAGACGCGGAGGGGAACATGCGGCGCTGGAGTTGTTATCCCTCGACGGCATGCCCGATTAGCTCAATAAGCACCTCAATAAGCAGAAGGAGTTCATCCACGACTTGGTGGAGATGCTGAAGGAGAGCCTCGACGACATGCCCGCTGAGCTCAATGAGCAGGGGGAGTTGACCGCCCGCTTGGTGATGCTGCTGAAGAAGAGCATTGCCTCGGAGAAGAAGGTGACCGGCGAAATCCTGCAACTTCAGGAGGAGAAGGCAAAGCTTTGCCACGAGCTCGACTTGCTAAAGGAGGAGAACGCCGGCTGGAAGAAGCTGCATGAGAATAGTAGTTCCTCGATGAAGATGTTGTAGGCCCTCGTCATGGAACAAAAGGAGGAGTTGGCGAAGCTCCGCATCGAGCACCTGGCTGCTGTCAAGGTACGTAATGCGGCCGTGGAACAGATGATGAAGGCTCGCGTCGAGAAATCCCACGTAATTGACATAATGATGAAGATGGCGGAGGAGACGCGCAAGGAGATGGAGGTCGTGGAGGCGATGAAGAAGCAGTTACGACTCTGCGGCCAACAACCCATCATGTAGTGAGAGCAGCGCCCCAGACTTGTGTGTGCGTCTTCCTTCTTTTTTTGGGTTGACAATCCTCCTTCTTTTGCTCATGTGTTTCTTATTTTGCTTCGGGTGTTTGGCCGCACGTGTCACCTTATCTGTGATGCATGAATAGAACAATGCTAAAAATGAGATGACTAGCAAATTAGATCATTCTTTATCGCCAATAGAACAATGCCTCTTGCTAGTAATATATAATAAGAGTAGAGAGTAGAGGATATGGCATTGGGCTACCGTGTTTCGTGCTCTTCCGTCGTACTCCAGTGGAAAACTTGAGTATACTGCACGGTTCTTTGCTCCTCCTCAGGTTGTCGGCACATTTATATGAGCAGTCAAATCACAAGGCCCCGCCTTCCAGCAGTAATGAGCCATCAAATCGCAAAGGCCCTTGCCTCTCATGAAAAGGACCAAGCTAGACTGCCCCACCCTCTAGCCTTTTAAAAATATATACATTTGTACAGTAGTAGTATCGACGGATTGCACCATGGAGCAAAACTAACAAGATGTAATTAAAGAAAAAAGGTGGTACATATAGAGAGCGCTCGTCGCCAAATTATGCATATACTATATGACACTACCCACTATGAAGGTACTAGTAACATAGACTAGTAACTAGTCTATGCTACTCTCCAGTATGACCAGCCAAAGTCGAGGCACGGATACCAACGAGGGCCTGGTTGTGTCTATACATGGATAACTCAGTCGACTGCATGCGCACCAGGCAGACGAAGCTCGTGTCGTGTTGGTGCCGTGTGCGGCCCGCACATTAACCAAAACCTCGTGCCTCCATCTTAGCCTCTGTGTTTTAAACTTCTGAATTTCAAGGCCAAGGAGCAATGTGAAACCTACGATAGAGCCAATCAGATGGTTGAGAACACTACAATTCGTAGCTACAGATGCGTGTGTGAGAGAGGATGAGTGCGTGCGTGTGTGAGAGAGTACAACTGTATGTGGGTGGCATCAATCTAGGGAGCAGTGATGGTGCGTGCGAGAAGTCTCGAGAGATAGGTGTAATGCGTCTGAAAAAAAGACTAGTCTATAGCTCACCACGAGGCTATTCCCGTCGAACGCCAAGCGTAAGATATGTATTCGACGGTGCCAGTTTTTGCACGTACACATCAGTAGAAAAAGAACTATTACCATGGCATATGCTACACCACGCCATCAGGGAATAGTGCCGCACTTCGAAACTAGAACCATCAATAAATTTTGAGCGTGTCTCATCACATTCCAAATTACTACTACTACCACACTATATTTAATTGCAAACCTATTCACACCAATCACAACCTAAACGGTTTCCCACTTAGGAGCGTATTAGTAGTACTCCTACTCGGTTATAAATACTACTATGCTAAGATGACTGCACATTCCTCATCAACTCCTCATCCACAAAAAACAATCAAGTCAATCAAGCCATAGCCAGCATGAATTCTGGGTCGAGAGATTTCCACCAGGGAGAGGTGAGCATGGAAGCGGAAGCACGAGAGATGTCCCGCCTCGCCGCGAAAGCAGCCGACATGTCCAGCCGCGCAGCAGTAGTAGCACAGAGGTCCCGCCGCATCGTCGATGTAGCAGACTGGTCCAGCCACACCACGAAAGCAGCAGAGATGTCCCGCCGCGCCGTCGAAGCAGCAGAGAGGTCCCGCCGCGCTGCGGCGGCCTGGGAAATTTCTCACGGGCAGGCGAGGACTCTTACAGGTGCATGCATGCGATAGTCCCTAGCCAGATGGATCAGATCTCCGGCTGGGCGAGGATGCAGGACAAGGCTACCGGCGTCATCCGGTAACTGGGGGAGGGCAATGCGAAGCTCCAGGGCGAGCGCGACCTGCTGAGGGCGAAGATCGCTGGAAGGGTGAAGCAGGAGGAGACCGCTGCCGTGTTGCAGAGGAAGGGAGTCATCATCAAGAAACTTATGGACGAGAATTCCATGCTCCACATCGAGCGCAACAGGCTGGTGGAGGAATCCATGGATGCTGCCAAGCAGCGTATTAAGGACATGAAACTGATGAAAGAGATCATCGCCCGCCGCGAGAACTAGTCTCCGTGACCTGCAGCGCATAAAGGAAGTAGAGATCAGCGAGCCAGATCATTGTATGCGTCTTCATTCTTCTTTTGCCCTTGTGTATTTCGGGCGTAGCCGCACATGGCTTTTTAATTATCTTCCTAATTATGTAAGACAATTATTATCCACTCTCGTCGTCCTTATATATATTCATCAGTCTTGTTATAAGTCGCAGTAGATGCTATGTAGGTCCGTCGGATCTTACATCAAGATCCGTGCAAAATTTTCTTTTAAGATTTTATTTTTTCTCTCTTAAATCTTAGTCGAGTGAGACATTGCCACACCATTAAACAGAAGCTTGGGCGCCATTAATGGAGACCTTGGGAGAGAGGTGGATGGCAGATGGAGGTCAAAGGGCTCGCACGCCTCCCGTACTCAAATAGCTACCCTGCATGGCGCCTCCTAGCTAATAAAAAAGGGGACGCGTGGCGGCACGTAAATGGTAAATAGAACGCCCACGGTTTCAATAATTCTTGTGTTTCCGATTGTAACGTGACAGCACTTGTTCCAACATGACTTTGTTGATTGTTAATGTGTGGCAGTAAAATTACCACAGCATGTTGGTGCCATGTCATGACACCAAGCCAAGTTTCATGATTTTCATGCGTGTTTCGGATTTACATGAATTAAAAAACCAAGTTTCTCAATGTTTCCAGCCGAGCCATGACGCCCAGATGTTTGAATTTCATTCCCATTTCTGGCATGGGACCTAGAAATTTACCCGAGGACACACATGTGAATTTTCAACCAGCTTTGGTACACTGGAGCATGTGCTTGTATTTAAAATTTGAATTATGCACGCAAAGGTGACACATTCCCTCTCAGAACCACGAGCCTTCTTGAGAGAAGCTCCAGTTTGCAAGAAACTTATACCAAAACTTGTTCCTATTCTGCAATTTTTTTACCACAACATGGTAGTACCATGACATGACACCATGCCAAGTTTCATGATTTTCAGGCGTGTTTTCGATTTACAAGAATTTTAAAACCAAGCTTCTCAATGTTCTCGGCCGAACCACGATGCCCACATGTTTGAATTTCATTCCCATTTCTTGCATGTGACCTAGAAATTCACCTGAGGACACACATGTGATTTTTCAATCAACTTTGGTGCACGGGCGCATGTGCTTGTAGTTGAAATTTGAATTATGCACATTAAATGACCAGAAACTCAATTAATGTATAAAAAAGGCCAAACGAACCCGGAATAATTCCAAAATTTAAAAGGGCACTCATATAGTTCTATGTTGCCTCTATAAAGAAAATCTGGGGGAGGCAGCGCATATTAGAAATGCCATTAGACATTGTTATTTTCACGTCAAACCCGTTGACCATGTTACATGGCAAAAATAAGCCAATTCTCACAATGATAAGTTAATGGTCTCCAGCACAACACACCCCTCAAATAAAACTAAGCACCCTGGAATTCTTTGACAAAATTAAGTACGCTGAAATTCTTTGACAACTAAACTGCTGGCTATATGATGTTGGCCATATATATTGTATGTATATAATGTGAAGAAACGAGTGGTAGTACTATACCAACTAAAAGATGAAATGTATGAAATATAACGAGAAGAAACATAAAACTAAGCACACCTGTAATTAAACTAAGCAACTAATCCGGTAGACACTGCATTAGAACCACCATGAGCAACGACACTGCCACCTTACTCGGACTCCTCATCCACGTCCTCGACTTCGTCCTTGTCCCTCTTCCTCTTGGCTGATACTTCTTTGCTTGAACCGCACACTTGGCTCTTGCTCTTCATCCAACCCTTGTAGATATTGAAACAAAGGTAGCCATCCATTGCAGCGTAGTGGATGTGGTCTATATCTAGTACATTCCACTCCCATGCATGATAAAACTTGAACGGAGGTTTCTTTAGTGTACCGTACGAAGGATGAACCATGGCTCCTGCCAGGGTCAGCATTGAAGGCTCATCATAGAAGGGCACCAGCCCTTTCTTTTGGAGGTCGAAGGGGTCGCCTACAATGAGGCCTATCCGACCCAGGATTTCCTTGTTGTTCCTAAAGTCTATAGTAACGAATTTGACTCGGCCGTCCTTGAGGAAATTCTTAAAATACTGGCACTCAACGTCGTCATGGCATATGTGGTAGACCAAGCATAAGTCATGCACGCAAACCTGGATCACGACGGGCTTCTTCTTCTCTGATTCTTCTCGCTTCCCAACACTGTGGTGTACTCAACATCTAGCCCAGCGACCCACTCATCATTTGAGTTTTCGAACATGCGTTTGAAGCGAGTAAGGCATTCTTTCACCGTTGCGTAAGAACGGGTGTAGATGACGTCGAACTCATCGCCGGTGATGGTTCTAACCTTGTACTCACTGCCGATCATGGAGATTTGGGATGCCATGGATTTGGGAGGAGGGTTAGGATTAGTGGAACTGTCGTAATGTGAAAGGACGGGACGACTAGGAGCGGTTTATTGATTGTAAAAATGACGAGTGGGGGGGCGCGTGTGAATGGCAGGGTAGTGACTTGCCTGGTGGATAAATGGATTCATGCACAGTACTATGGGGGCCCAATGAGATGTCATGTCTACTCGACACCCAATTAAATGTCTTTCGATGTCTTGTCAAGCGTCAGGAAAATTACAGGTGATACAAAGCTTTCCATTCTCCCGTGATACGGGCTTCCGAGAGCCCTTGGATCTGAGATCGAACGGTTGCATGGCGTGATTCTAGACCTATGGGTGAATATCCTATCCTGGAGGGTTATTCTGCAAATTTTCAGCAACTTAGCATGCGACCGTTGGATCTCAGATCCAAGGGCTGCCAGCAGCCCGTATCATCGTCGTGCCTACCACGACCGTCGCCTCGCTCGCGCGGCCGCGCCCTTGCAGATTTAACACGGTGCGTTAGGCTATCTGATGTTGGCATTTTATACATAGTCATCACTTAGTCATCACTTAGTCATCACTTAGTCACTCATACAACAAGGTTAGCTATATGG
Organism: Triticum aestivum; assembly: GCF_018294505.1. Classification (NCBI taxonomy): domain Eukaryota; kingdom Viridiplantae; phylum Streptophyta; class Magnoliopsida; order Poales; family Poaceae; genus Triticum; species Triticum aestivum. The sequence continues at coordinate 517,404,587 of NC_057800.1, read as the reverse complement.
TTGGCTATAAGAGTATTTTTTTGTTTACTTCTCTCTATCTCTTTCTTCATAGTATTTATTGCATTTTCTAAGGAGTGAGCTCTTCCAATGAAATGGAGCTTAGATGAGGTGCTATGGTCATTAAATGGCTTAGCAACTCAAGTCCCCAATGCATAGGTTCTTAGTTTTTTGTTGCTAAGTTTGCTTCATCTAGGTACATGCGCTTATCACCGCTTCTTCCTGGGGTCAACAAACTAGTCTGTCTCTTCTTAATTAACTTGCCACATCAGACTTTATGCCTATGTGGCACGCTTAGCACCTGTAGGATCAAGTGCAATAGTGGGCTATAAGCCCACTTTACATGGCATTTTTGCATATCTAGGGGAAAGAGGCAAGGAAAAAGTGGCGGAGTGGGCTCTCAAGCAAGAGCCAGCCTCTACATGGTGGAGCATCGGGAGAGGCACCTGTATGGAGGTGGTCAGAAATCAGGAGAATCAAGACGGTCGTAGCGCCGCAGTTAAAATGATAATGGCAAGTCAAATCACTGGGCCCCACCTGTCCAGCAGTAACTCACTGTCAAATCACACAACCCTATGTTTGCAGCAGCCTACTCCCTCATCTTCTCGCGTCTCTGTCGAACCGACTAGGCGGAACTGCCCACCTACCGCGCGGGAATAGCCCCGCCCTTGACTTTTAAATACTCCCTCCATTCCTAAATATTTTTCTTTCTAGACATTTCAAATGGACTACCACACGGATGTATGTAGACATATTTTAGAGTGTAGATTCACTCATTTTGCTTCATATGTAGTCACTTGTTAAAATATCTAGAAAGACAAATATTTAGGAATGGAGGGAGTAGTACAATATACTAATTTTCTATCCATGGATTGCGCCATGGAGCAAAGCCTCAAGAAAACAGTGGTATACATGTACGGAGTATACAACACGCCCGTCGCGTTCGCGTCGCACCCCAGACGGTCGGTTGGTCTGGCACGCCGCTCTCCGAATGGAACTCGCATCATATTGCGTTTGCACACACATGTGGGACTGCAATTGAGAACCGACCATAGGCACACTCCCTGGCCCCGCAAGTCGGGTGAGTTAATAGAAGTAGTACATACCACTAGTGCAGAACCGGGCAATAGTACCGATTCGTAAGGCCCTTTAGTGCTGGTTCGGTAACCGGCACTAAAGTGTGGGCACTAAAGGCCCCCCCTTTAGTACCGGTTCAGCACGAACCGGTGCTAAAGGGCAACCACGTGGGCACGAGCCAGCTCCGGGGGCAGGGAGCCCTTTAGTACCGGTTGGTGACACCAACTGGTATTAAAAGGTTGGGGGGTTTTGGGTTTATGATTTCTTTTTCATTTAATTTTGTGTTTTCCATTTAATTCTTTTTCGTTCGCTGGTATTTTACGATACTACATATTGTACACATTATGCATATATATAAATAGAATTTCTAGTAGAACTGATCATATATATATATAGTGTTACTATTCATCATCCAGGGTGCAGAATAAGTTATTCTTCACCCGAGGTAATCTTACGATCATTTCATAATTAAATTACGTTTCGAATTCAAATAGTTAAATTCCTATTGATTCACTACGTAAAATTTGACATAAGAAAAATAAAAATATAGGTCATAAGACAAGAAAATTTGTAGTTTATGTGTATTTTAGACTATGTTTTTACGTTTGTAATTTTACATAACATAAAATATTTTTTACGGCAATTATATATTTTCTTATGGTCCCTTTTTGCGTCAGAAATAAGACAAAAGTTACGGAACGTAAAATTATGGTGCATTGATGGTAAAATAGAGGGGGTGAAGAATTACTATTTATCACCCAGGGTGACGAATAGCGCGACCTTATATATATATATATATATATCATCGAATGTCTCACAACCACCATTAATTCACACATATATACACACATGTATATATATATACAATTAGCTAGCTATATACAATTTCTCCTAATTGGTGCCTTCGGAGCCAGTGGCATTAGCCTAATTGGTGCCTTCGGAGCACGATGACAATTGGAAATGGTTCATGGGGGCGGTAGCGGATAATAGTATTCTCCTTTGGGATCTATGACCCGGTCGAGCAAAAATCCCGCTATTTCCTCTTGAATTGCTTCTATTCGCTCCTCTGCTAGGGGCTGCTCCCGCACCTCTCTGAACTGTCAAGAAGGAGATCAATATGCATGTGTATTAGTTGTGTGTCTAGATATCGATAATGGTGTAAATATTGTGAATAGTGTTCTGACAAACGTACCCGGTCCTGTCTTTGAGATCTGCTCCTTTCGGACGCCATCATGCGAATGTTCTCGCAAACGTAGTATGCACACAGATTATTCCCCGGCGCCTGCTTCAGGGCCTTTACGAGAATGGAATTTGATCAGATAATAATTAATCAAGCATGATAATTAAAGAGATGGCAGCTAGCTAGCTAGTACTACTTAATTACTTACCTTGGGTCGATACCATTTCAGCTTTCGTTTCCATTGGCCTGGAGTGATGCTGATAAACTTGCCCAAGCCCTGCCCGCCGACAAAGAAAATGAATAAAGGGGTTATTAAATAGTTCATATCAGGAAATGACGAACTAAATAGGCCGAGATATAGTTAATAATGATTGAAATTACCTGTTGACTATCCCAAACAAGATGGTGTAGTCACTTGCTTTTTTAAGTAGTGAGTCCAGTATTTCAACTATTCCTTCATCAACTTTAATGATTAACAAGATCCAGTGAAATCTGCATGCACACACATTTGCATGTCTTAATTAAGCGGGCATATGTAAGCAAAAACATGTAGCTAGCTAGTAGGCAAAAACAGAATTTGTAGTACAAGACAGTGTGACTCACTCGAAGTTGTAAGGAAGTAGTATATCTTCATTGTATTTGAGGCGGTTGAAGAACTCTAGCATGCTTTCCTCTACACTTTTTCATAATATGCATCTAATTTCCATGTGTATTCATTAATGGTATTTCGGTCAATGAACCCAATGCCATAGCGTCCACCTTTTTTCATTTCATACATCTTTATCCTGCATAATACCATAGAAAAGAATATACTGAGGATAATTACAGGTAATGATTGATCAAAATGATCACTACAGCTAGCTTGAGACTTAAATTATAGAAAGAAAACACTTACAGACAATAGCAACTGACGATAGATTTGTCGAGTGCGTCTTGATTGTATAACTGAAATAGTTCTGAATACTCAACGGAGACAGCTTTCTCATGGAAGTAATGATCCTTCTTGACATTCACCATGAGGGACTCTCGATTGGAAATCTTTGTAATGTCCATGTACCATTGATGCAATTCATACATTCTCGTTGGGAGCTTCTTGACCTTGTCTGGCTCGACCAAAGGTTGGCCCCGGACATATTTTCGTTTTATTTCCTCCTCTCTAAGCAGAGACATGGGATCGATATCGAGGAGTTGTCCAACGGTGATCATGAGCCTTTCAGCCTGCTCAATATGCTCCTCGGTTATTACCACATCGCCCAGCCCGGGAATGTTAACGGTTTGCCCACAATAATATTGGGCGCGCCTACTCTCATGTGTTGTTGGCACAACAAGCGGGGGGATTGATTGCGCCTCCTGTTCTCCCAGCTAGGGAACGGTTTTACCGCTCCTTTGCCAGCTGATTTGCTCGAGCTCGAGCTCGCCTCTTTCTATAGACATGCTCGATTTAACTTCCTGAGGTGGCGCTCATAGTCTGTGTCAACAGGCTTGGGAGCTGGTGGTCTAGCCATACGAATGAAGTGGTCAATCTTTTCCTCATGCACTTTCTCCCTTGGCGGCAGTGGCAGTTTCGGTGCAAAATGGGCTTCCACCTCAGCCTTCGATATGGTTGTGTTTTCCTCCTCGGAGTTGTCGTAAGGCCTCTACGGAAGAGGCACGAGGCTGCTTGGACCATATTGAAATCACTTGCCTCCGCTTGTACCTCCAGTACTACCTCGACTTGTACCGCTACACACCATAGCCGAGGCGGCTCTCTTCCGTGATTTCTGAGGCGGCGGAGACGGCTGACGTGGCTGAGTTGGACGAGGAGGAGTGGCCTGAAGCTGTGCCGGACTTGGAGGAGGAGTGGCTGGACACTTTGCCGGACTTGGAGGAGGAGGAGTGACCTGAAGCTGTGCCGGACTTAGAGGAGGAGTGGCCTGACGCTTTGCCGGACTTGGAGGAGGAGGATTGGCCTGACGCGTTGGTGGACTTGGAGGAGCGGGAGTCTGCTGACTCGGTGGTGTACTTCAGCGAGGAGTTGGCTGACGCGGTGTCGGTGGCCTTCGAAAGATGATGCAATCCTTTCTCCATAGGATGATACGATGGTTGGCCTCTCCCAATGTGTGCTCCTCGTCACCTCCAGGAATGTCAAGCTCTAGCCCCGAATATTGGTCCACCACCTCATCAACCAAGACACAAGCATAGCCCGCTGGAATCGGGTTGCAATGGAAGGTTGCCTCGGGGGGATTTGTAAAAGCAACAACGTCCGCCACCTTCATGGATATGTTCTTCATTTTGAAGTGTAGCTCGTAGTTAGTGTTCTCCATGATGTCATCCACGGGGTATCTATCCAGCATTGCATCGCCCGGGGTGGAACCCACGCTGCTTCTCGGCATGGATGGGAAGGTGCTATCCAATGCTGGATCATCCACTAGCTGCTGCAGCTGCTGAGACCCCCTTTGCTGGCTAAGTGAGTCGATCTGCTCCTGCTGTCACTGGAATTTGACTGCCAAGTCCGTGTGGCGCTGATTCTAGGCCTTGAAGGCATTCATAGTCCAGCTTCCTCTGCTCCTCCTTCATCTTCCTCTTCTTCTCCTCCGCAATCTTATTTCTCGCACAGGTTCTGTAGTCGATGTTCCAGTCCAAAAACCCCTCATACCACGGAATAGTGCCCTTGCCTCGTGTTCTTCCCGGGTGTTCAGGATTTCCCAGGGCACGCGTAAGCTCGTCGTTCTCTCTGTTCGGCTGGAACACCCCCGATCAAGCCTCTTCTATTGCAACAAGTAGCTTATCTTCGGCTCCGTCAAGACATGCCTTCTTCGAAACTTTGCTTGTCTTCGGGTCCAACTCCCCCCATGCGCATAGAACCAAGTCCTGCACCCGGGGGGCCAGATCAATGTTTCTGGAGTGACACCTGCATCCTCCATCTCTTCCTCAGACTTATCCCACTTAGGCATTGCCACCGCGTAGCCACCTGGCCCCAGCTTATGGAACTTATCCCTTTTTGCGGCATTGGCCTTGTTTATTCTCGACCGTTCCTTAGATAATTCCGATTCCTTGAATTTCATGAAATCGTCCCAATGAGCACTTTGCTGCTCTAGTGTTCCCTTGAATACTGGAGCCTTCTTTCCTTCCTTGATGTACTGGTCCCATACACGATTCTTGTGGTTGTTGAATGCAACCGCCATCTTCCTAAGAGCAGCGTCCTTGACTTTCTCCACATTTGCATATGTGAAATGATCTGGTAGGGTGAAATGTTCCATGAGCGTTTCCCAAAGCAGAAGTTTTTGTCTATCATCGACAAAAGTAAGATCTGGACGTGGCTTTGCTGGCTCTCTCCATTCTTGAAGGGAGATCGGGAGTTGGTCCTTCACAAGAACTCCGCACTGACGAATGAACTTGTCCGCAATCTTCTTAGGCGCTAATGGTTCGCCGTTAGGTTTGATGGCCTCGATATTGTACTTTATGCCCTCCTTCAACTTTTTGTTCGGGCCTCATACTGTCCTGCTGCCTGAAGATTTGCTCGATCCGGATGGCTGAAAGAAGAAAGATTGATTCGTTAATATATATCTTCAAGTCATTTAAAACATGTGATGATCATCAGATGCCTGCTTATATAAATATACCTCGTTGGTCTTTGTTGTTTCAAGATCAACATTTTCTTCGTCATGTTCATAGTTCATGACTTCATCAATTCGGTCGTCGCGATCGAATATCATATCACCCTCCCCGGTGTTGTTTAGATATTCGGAGCCGTCATAATCTTCTTCATTTTGATCATCATCTGGCCCGCGAGGATTGCGTATGATATTGAACAGGGCCTCTTCTCCCTCTCTGCCGGTATTGTCCGTCATAGGTTTTATTTAACTAATCCAAAAGAAATATATTCAAATTACATTGCATGGATGCAATCAATTAATAAGGAAAAACTGAATCAATCATAGTACATAATAAGCATCATCGAATGTAATATCGAATACGTCATCTCGAATAATAGATATAATCTCGAATACATCGTCTCGAATAATATATATAATCTCGAATAAATCATCTTGAATATTATATATCGAATACATCACTAGCTAGCTAGCTAATAAAGATCGAATACTAGAGAGTAATCTAGGCCACTCGCGGTACCTGAGGCGCGGGCTGTGGACAACCAAAGTGAAGGAACCATCACTGGATCATAGCTCGGGTGATCTCCCGAAAGAACCTGCCAGGTATTGGAGAACCTGACGTCCATAGCAGCCATGTAGCGATGGACGTGCTCGTCCTCCTCCCTGACACGGCGACGTACCACCTCCGACGGGGCTAGCTCCCTCCGCACGAAAGTGGCCCACGCGAACGCCACCAAAGGAGATCAGGGTCGACGACGGGACTCGGGGCCGGGTTCCTCACCAAGCATCGCGCCCCTGAAGGTAGCACCTCCTAGTGCCAGCCCGGCGGAGCCCAGTCCCGGACATGGGTCCTCTGAAGCAGGACGTCGTCGCGAACTGGTCGACGGTGAGGATGCGGGCCGGGCATCATCGACAACAAATACTATATGCCGCAAAAGTAAAGTAACATTTTTTAAATGATGGATTGTGATTTCATATATGCAAATTCTAAATTTTATAACTAAAAGTAATATTTCTATAACTAAAACTAACATTTCTATAACTAAAAAACATTTCTATATAACTAACATTTCTATATAACTACATTTCTAATATTTCTATATAACTAACATTTCTAATATTTCTATAACTAAAAAAATTTCTATATAACTAACATTTCTAATATTTCTATAACTAAGAAATAGAAAAATTGCTAACATTTCTATAACAATGCATGTGTGTGTGGACATGG